>NW_010562564.1:3697-33021 GCF_000687285.1 Phaethon lepturus
TTTTGTTTCCTGCGTACCTGCCCCCAAGAATCTTTCATTTGCCTCAGACATCACTAGCAGTCACCTTCTACACAAATATAGATGTGAATGTGTATGGATTTTACCTGATGTAGTGAAAAGACTTTGAAAAGTGTATGTGCTAATTTTGTCCATCTTCAAAAACTCAAAAATTTGTATCTCATTCAGAGGACAGTCTTTCACTAGCTATCCTACACTGCTGTCTTTGTGAATTACACTATGTAAGAGTAAGAGGCCAAAGTTACCTATTTATAGCTTGCTTGCCTTGTTATGCCCCAGTAATCTTGCTGCAGAACTCTGCTGCTCTGGTATTGAAACTTTCATTTTTTGTGGTAAAGGTCTTTTATATATATACAATTTTTTTTAAAGAGGAGGAATGCTCTTTTTCATCTGAAGATAGTTATTGCAGAGTCTATCCTTCATTTTCATATTTCTTTCAATTTTTTTTGTTTTGTTGTTGAATTAAAATTGTATCTTTTTTTTTCCAAATTCTCTGTTTACATCTTTGCATGTTTGATGTTGTCATCATGCCTGCTGATATGCCTCTTCCTTTCAGCTTTCTTGAACAGCAATTATATTATCAACAACTATGAAGCAGTTGTATTATTAATTTAAATATGGCATTGCATTTGAAAGAAAATTCAGGCACTACAGATCAGTATATAAACACATATCAGATTTGTATAATTCAAAGAATATCGTGTTTTACTGTGTTACTGCATTCTATATGCTATGGTAATATTTTCCATTGTGCTTGATGCATTCACATAATTCTTATTTTCTCACTAGAATGACCTAAAGGAAGTCTTTTCCAACAAGAATGAATCTGGGTCCTTCAAAGGCCACAGAGATTTTTAGTAGTATTGGTGCTCATTGTTTAAGAAAGCTGTTTGAAAAAAATAAATAATGCCACAATACAAAAACCACCATACAAAACAAGAAAAAACTCAAACACAACAATTCCACAAAGGCCAACTATGGAAAACTTTTGAATGGCTTGATTTCTGTGTATTCTTCATATACATCTGTTAAATGTTTTTTCATAAATAACTTTACCTGATTTTCTGTTTTTCTTGATTATTAACATTAAAAAGGGCATCCAGCAAACAAATTACTGATTCCTTCCATAGTCATTTTTTCTTTACTGCACCCTGCTTAAGAAGTGACAGTTTCTTTTTATCTGCAATTAATGTGTCAGAGATGTGTTTAATTCCATATTTCATATTCATATTTTCAACCCCCTGAAAGGTCTTTATGAACAATTTAGCAGAATTGTTTAATTCCTTCTACTGACAATCATTAATGTAAATCCTCCTTAATTATAAATCAGATTACATTATTTGTAAGTCACATGGGGTTTTTTGTTTTGGTTTTTTTTTTCTTTCTGCATGTGGGCTGTTTAATTATGTATTGTACTACTACCTCAAATTCTCTTCCATGAAACTAGCTTTCTTAGCTCTGAGGCCTGCTAAATATCCTTAAATTTTCTAGAAGTGTGAGGCTGTGATCAAGTTTTTTACTGTCTTATATTTGTCTTCCATCAGTGCTAGATACATGTATTGTATAAGTGAAATATTTCGCTTTCTGGCTTTCTAGTGGTGAAGAATGTAAGATTGTGTATAATATTTTATGCTACATAAGGTCTTTTAATGGAATGCTTTAAAAAAAACGTTAATTATCCATGTGCTGTTGATCACTGTGGAAGCCTGCCTTTGTTACCTTTCTTACCTGAAGAAAAAAATCTTGCTAAGTTTGAAAATAATAGTTTCTTATTAGTCTCTCACTAGAGACAGTCAGATTTGTCTTCTCCCCAATATTAGTTGTATCAAGCAGCTTGGTTTAATGTTTGTATGTTAGGTGTTAGCCAATTTAGTTTGTTTTAAAGGTGGATTGAAAACTATGTTAAAGTATGAATTAATTGCTCTTGTTGATTCTGAATCATCTTTGTATTTTGAATTGTGTGTGTATGTATATGTGTAGTGATACAGCCTTGTATATGCTGGGTCTTTATGCAGATTCTAGGGCAACAGATTAATGACTTCACTCTTCCTGATGTTAACCTGATTGGAGAGCACTCTGATGCTGCAGAGCTTGGGAGAATGCTTCAGCTTATTTTGGGATGTGCTGTGAATTGTGAACAGAAGCAAGGTATTAAATTTTGAAAGCATGTTTTCTCACAGGCAGTGAATGAAATCCAGCTTGTTGTGTAAATGTTTAGGGGGAAAATTGTATTTCTTGGGTTGCTGTCAGAGAGAAATGTTTGGGTGTTTTGTTTTTTTTTTAGTGATGCCGTTATTTTGTCCTACAGATAATAACTGCTGTTTTGTTATAAGCTTGACCACTTTTGGAGTCTCAAACCAGGGAACTGGTTTTGCTTCCAACATATGTATTTTAATTTTTTTTCTGAGCTGAAAAGGAAAATTTTTGGGACCACCCTTGAACCATTTATGAGGTAGATTGGGATAGTTAAGAATCAAAAAATATCATTGTTGCACTATTATGTGTGACTCTTGATTTTATGAATGCATTTCAGTCAGCATCTTACTGTATGGCTGAGAGCCATCAGTATGACTGGGGGTTGGTCTGAAGATATGTCTGGTGTGATTTGGGATACTGTAGTTTGTGAGACTTTTGCATGGGGTTCGCAAATAGAAAAAATAGATAATGGCAACCCATCTTCTGGTCAAGAGCTGAAGGTCAAGCATGATACCTTAAGGGCATCCAAACTGTCACTTGAGGCATCTTTTAGATGATTGAATCCCACTTCAGCAGTCACTGAGAGAGACTTCTGCCTCTCTTGACTCCCATGGTGCCAACCGTCTCTCTGACCTGCACAGGTAAAATAGGGAGCCATTCATTTTTACCACAGTTGCAACAGAGGATGTGATGAGCAACAGAGATGCTTGTTCAAGTGTCCCAAACCTCGTGCTCTAAACTTGCCTTGGGTACAGGGTCTCTTAGTGTTACCCAATTACTTTAAAGTACATTTAATTCAAATGAGGTCAAGGTAACAAAGCAACTACAAACATTTATTCTTAACACTTAAAATACACATGTGGGTAAATAAAACTATGCTTACTGTTGTAAGTTAAAGTTGCATCTGTGTCTTCCTAATTTAATTAATTTTGGTTTCCTTTCTGACAAAATGGCAGCCAGGGTTTCAGTCCTTTTTGTCTTCCTCTTGCATGATGCATCTTAGGTTTTATAGCTAATTTCCCCTTTTCAATTTTCTCAGGTGTCTAAATCACTTCAATTTCTCCTTCTGAAATGACTTTTATTCTTCCCTTAATCAGGAGACTGTCTGGCTATCCTATTAATTAAAATAGAGGTAATTTTCTTCCATGAGTACATAAATAACTCTTTTATTAGGCCTCCTGTCCTCTGTGTTTTATGTGAAATTATCTTCCTTCCTTTTGGTGACTATTTGGTGGGAAGTATATCTTAATTCCTGTGTTTCTCTTACTCTTTCAGTCTGAATATTAAAAATGTACATGTTTGAAATATCAGAACAGTCTAATTTTGTGTACTTGGAGGAAGACTTGGCATGACATAATTAATCACTTTGAGGTGACTGATTCCCAGCATTTTCCTCTTGGGCAAATCATTAAAAGAATACAGGTCGCATGTAAAGGTAATCCTGTCTGACTGGAAACCATATGATACTGGGAAAGTCATAAACTCCTTGACTTGGTCTATGTCAGGATTTGTCATTCTAACCACCGTATCGTCTTACAGGGTACCTGTTGTGTAGCTCACATCTACACATAGGTAAGGAATGAATAAGTGGAGGGGACTTATGTGTGATATAGCACCGAAATAAGAACAGAAACAAAGAATGGAGATAAAGATGCCTTGAAATGAGGATGCTGTAGGAAGGCAGGACATCATTGTTAAACTTACGGAGAAGGACAACCTATGTATGGGTTGTGTACCTGTATACCCTGAATAGTTGGGGAGCAAAATGAGAAGAGGCATGCAAGTAATTATTTCAGAAGTATGAGATGCCAGAAGGAAAAAAAAAAAGGATAACAATCATGTACTTTTTTCGTTGTTGCAGAGTTCCAGTGAGCCTGGATTTATATCTGAACAGACTACTGGTAAAGTCTTGTTGAGTTTGTTGGGGTGGGACTTGACTGGTGATTATTTATTTCAGTATCATCTGTGGCACCTAGTCATTTTGTAGGAAGGATGCAGCCTCTGACCTCATGTTTTGTGTGACTTAAGTTTCAACAGTAACATCTCAGAATGCTCTTATTTTCAGAGTACATCCAGACCATAATGATGATGGAAGAATCGGTTCAACATGTTGTCATGACAGCCATTCAGGAGGTACGCTGGGATGCCCACAGTGTGTAAAAGTTCAGCTTTTCAAAAGTTCATACTTTTTACACAAGTATACTTTTTCCCCGCTTTGGAAAAACTTAGTTGGAAGCAAAGAAAATAAGGGGCATAGATTTTGCCTTTTTACATTGAAAAATTATCTTATTTTTCCTTAGAAAAACAAATCAGTAAAGCTTGTCAAGGAACTCTGGTTGAATGTCCCACTTTTCTTTAAATCTAGAAGATTGGAACTTCTGGATATTTTTGATACTGGGTTCCCTTTCCTTTACCTTTCCCACCCTGTGGTTCCTGAAGTGCACTAGACTGCTTTTATATGAGTAACCCAACACTGTAGAATTTCTTCAAAATTTGTACCATGAAAGTGCAAAACTCCATGAATTGTTAATTCATTTATTTTTTTACTGGTCAAGTGAAAAGAAAGAGAAATGAATAGTAGAGTATTCTTTTGTCAGCTGTAGTGTTATGAATAGACTAATGGAGATATTTGTGTTAATATGTTTTTGCAAGTTCATAATTATACTGTAGTGTATTTTGTAAAAGTGCTGTTCAACAGTAAATTGAAACCACAGTGAAAATTAAACCACAGTGTTAGTGACCACTATAGCCATGAAGCCCCCATGTGACTTCTTAGGAGCCCAAAGTGCCCATAAGTGAAGTGCCTATCAGTCTTCATAGATAGAGGTTTACTGCAGGGCAGGGCACTAGGGAAAGCAGGAAATGGCTGGTAATCCCATTTCTTCTGAACCTGAACAAGAGAAACGAAATTCCACATTGAACTTTAGGGCAATTTCACTTTTCTGTAATGTCTGAATAGAGAAAGAGATGTCAGTGAGCCTATAGGGACCCTGTCCCCTATTATCACTTTGGCCAATGCTGTATCCATGCAGTTGTACATCCTGTTGTCTGTGTGTGGACTGCTATCTCTAACATTACAGAGAGGAATTTTGAAATGAACTTTAAAAGAATCCTTATGCCAAATCATCTTCTGCTCAGTGCTGCAGCAAGCACCAGTTTGCTTGAGTTTTGGGATATTTCACTTTTGCATTCTTTTTAACTGTAATACGAGGTTTTAGTGGATTTTTCTAATGTCCTATTTTATTAAACCCAACTTTCATCATCGCTTTATTCTGTACAGTCTTAAAATAGAAAACCTTCTCTTATCTTCCCTCCTGTTGCAAATCTCCTGTTTGAGTTTTGTAAAAATCTCCTTCATTTGATAAAATAGCCAGATCTGAAGCAGCCCACAGTTTTTGGCATTTGATGAGTAGGCATTGAACTTGTTTAATGTCTGTGCACTTTCTCAGAGGTGGGGAGTAGAAGAGTGGAGAAATCACAGGATGAGGGTCTGTTCTTCCGGAACAGATTTTTGAAACTCAGTGAATCAAAAAGCTTACTATTCAGTACTGGTGCAGTTCTGTGTGATTTTAATGCTACCTTCTGAGCTGCTTAGAAATACAAGGCATTCAGAACCAAATGAGGAGTATCTCAGGTGCTTAATGAAGAGGTCAGAAAATATCTCAAAAACTTTGAGATACTTCAAGTGTGGGACCTCCCTCCATTATTTTTCAACAGTCTTGGGTGTCTGGAGAGGTCCCAGTTGACTGGAAGCTGTCAAAGTTTGTCCTAATTTTCAAGAAGGGTAAGAAGGAAGACCCTGATAATTACAGTCTTGTCTCATTTCAGTGCCTGGCTATGGAGGAGGTTATTCTGGCAGTTATTTGAAATTACTTGAGACAAAATGTCCAGTATACAGCTAGACAAGTCCATAATATGCTGGGTGAGTGACTGGCTGATGAGTCAGGCTCAAAGAGTTTATAGTAAATGGGGTTAGTTACATCAGGCTGGTGGCCAGTCACCAGAGGGGTTCCCCAGGGTCAATTTTAGGGCTAGTGCTCTTTAATGTTTTATAAATAATCCGGATGCAGGAATTGAATGTATATTAAGGAAGTGTGCCAATGATACTAAACTAGGAGGAGCTGTGGAGTTCTTCAAGGGTAGAATAGCCTTACAGGGAGATCTGGATAGACCAAAGAGCTGGGCAATCATCAACCATATGAAATTTAACAGGAGCAATTACTGGATTCTCCACCTGGGACAGGGTGGTCCTGGTTATACATATAAACTAGGGGGTGAGAGGCTGGAGAGCAGCCCTGAGGAAAGAGTTCTGGGGATTTTGGTTGATGTATGTTGAGTAAATAAGTTGAGTGAGCAGTGTGCCCTGGTAGCCAAAAGGGCCAGCCGTGTCCCGGGGTGCATCAAGCACAGCATTGCCAGCCAGTCAAGGGAGGTGAATGTCCCACTCTACACTGTAGTGATGAGATCCCACCTCAAGTACTCTGTGCAGTTCTGGGCACCTCAATATAAGAAGGACATCAAACTAGAGTGTGTCTGGAGGATAGTGACCAGAGGGCAAGACTTATGAGGAGCAGCTGAGGTCACTTGGTTTGTTTGGCTTGGAGAAGAGAAGGCTGAGAGGTGACCTCGTCGCAGCCTACAACTTCTTCAGGGGAGGACAGTGGAGGAGGAGATGCTAGTCTCCTCTCTCTAGTGACCAGCGATGGGACATGAGGAAGTGGTATGAAGCTGCATCAGGGGAAGTTCAGATTGGACATTAGGAAAAGGCTCTTCACTGAGCCAGGCTCATCACTGGAACAGGCTCCCCAGGGAAGTGGTCATGGCACCGAGCCTGTCAAAAGTTGAAGGAGTATGTGGGCAATGCTCTTAGTCATATGATTTAGTGTTAGGTGGTCCTGCGAGGAGCAGGGAGTTGGACTTGATCCTTACAGGTCTCTTCCAACTTGAGATACTCCATGATTCTAACAAGAGTTTAGATCCAGAGAGTCTTTTCAGAGCTGCACCTGCAGCCTGTGTCTCTGGAGGAGTGAAACTTCACTGGATTTAAGGAAGTTTTTCTGTTTCTTGGACTTGGAGCAGATCTCAATCCAAGTGACCTGGATTAAGCAATATGTAAGAGACAGCAATATAAACTGCATAGGAAAGTAGCTATATTTGCGTATCTGAAAAGTTGGTGTGTCACCTAATCCACACATTTCAAAGTATTTGACATGCAGGTACTCTTTCTTCAAATTTAGCTATGTAAAAAGACCTCTAAGCTTTACTGATGTATTATGTAATTCATTTTTCTGTTTCAGCAAAGACCATATAAATGTTTGTTGATACTTCTTTGGTTTTTATAAATCATCTTACTCATGAAAATATTTCATGAGGCACAGTAGAACAAGCCTCTACCCTGTTTTTTGTTTTTCTGTTTTTTGCATGAAGAAGCTGATTTTTTTATATGGAACAAGGAGCATTTTGTGTGTTAAATTTTACTTGGTCATTTCATTTTTTAGGTAACTCGTGACTCTTCAGTACTTCCTTTCTTCACTTATTCAAATGCTTAAAATAAACTATTATTAATAAAATATGCCTTGTGTTCTGTAAAGGTTTTATAAATTGAACAATGCTTTTCTGTTATTTTTTCAGTGCAGTCAAATTGAACTGGTGTGTTGCCACCACATAGATTTTTAGATTCTAATCTGCAAATGTGCATTTCTAAATGCAGGCTGTGCACAAGATAGAGGAAGAGCAAGAATGATATAGCTATCAAAAATATTGCAAAAATATTACATATAATTATAAATTATGTTTTGTATTGTATATTCTGCAATATATATTCCTATTCAGTTTATATTATAATTTATGATTATATGCAATTAATATAGATTACTATGTATAATATAGCATATATTATTAATTTCATAATTTACATGTTTTCTTTAAAGGCCAAAAATCTTTCCTTATAGAAGTTCTTTTGGTCATTATGTATTTCTCTTTCTGTTCCTTTCCTTGACATCCTTTGGAAATTCTGCTGTTGTTTTCCCCAAGTCTTTTCTTTGAGCAGCCAAGTTTATTACTGATGAAAGTGGTAGCTGGGGAAATCAGTTAGCAGGTGTCGGTGCAGGTCAAGTTGAGAGTCAGAATAGGCTCTTAATAGCAAAGTACTAGAGGTAGTGTCAAAACTTGCCGAGGGTGCGTAGCAAAAGATACTTCCTGTCTGGGTTAATACCCTCTGTGTTACTTCCACACAGTAGAAACTGTTTGGTTTTGTTGTTTTTTTTTTTTTTTTTTTCCCCTTATAATTTTGTCCTGACTGTTTAAAGGATCATCTTATCTGAAGTAAAAGTGGTTTTTGAATAGCTAGGAAATATAGAAAAATACTGCCTTCGGTCTGTCAACAGTACTGGAGGAAGAAGAAAGTCCAGCTGCATTAAAGGATATGCACTGTGTCATACATCGCCTTGACTCTTAAAAAGCAAACAAACAAAAAGATGTTTTAAAAAACAAAAACAGCCTTCTGAATACAGAAGCTGGATTTTGACATTGTTTCATGGGCACTTAAATGAGCTTGTACCTTATTAGCAACTGTAGAAGAAGCATTTCAGATAAAGCAAATGTTTTGAACTTTTAACAAATCATCGATGAAGTGGTGCAGCTGCATTTGCAAAATTGTGCAAATCATGTGTAGAGCATTCATAATTCAGGTTATTCATGCATGCAGATTTTGTGATAGTTTTACCCCTTCACTAATCTTTGTGTATCCATGACAACACAACTTGTTCACATCTCACAAGCAAAGCAGTTAAAAAGTGATGGTTTTAATAACATAAAATTAACAGGTCTACAGGTATCTTGTAAGACGTTGTACCAAAGCTATGAGCATGAAAACGTATAGATGTGAAGGATTAACAGGGAATGACAACTGCTTCTCATAAAACTAGACAAGGAATTATAAAAACTGTCACGTTGTCTAGGTTTTTGTACCATTTGAAATCCAGACTGACCTTTTTCTCCACAGAATAAGTTATTTTTATATTAAATGACATTTTGAAGTAGCATAAGTATTTGTTCAAATAATCAAGTCTTCATTCTAAGTATGGAATATAAACCCAAAAAAGAGCAAGGAATTAAATGTTAGTTGCTTGCTTTTTCACTGTGGGAAGTTCTTAAGCAAATTCTTCCTTCTCTGTAGAGGCCTAATGCAATTGCTTGATCTTGCAGGCACTTTTTTGATTTCCCCCTTTATGATCAATTCACTTGGAAAATCTTTGCACATCATCATCCATTAAAAGGTACCTGTGAAAATAGGTGATAATACTATACTTCAGCTAATTTGTGAGTTTGGCACTGAAAGCCAGTTCCATTGCTGCAAAACTGTGAAGGTAGACCTTTATGCTCACCTGTAGTTTACTCCTGAAGAAAACTTGCAGCTGTGGAGGGAGAATGAGAAGGCCACTTCCTCCTACTTTTTATTTGAGTTAGCCAACTGAAATACAAATCAAATTGTTTGGCACTCTAAATTCAAAGTATTGGCATTGACCCATACCTCCCAAGACTATGTGTTCTGATACCACACTTGCAGGTTGCATGTGAAGCACTGAAACTACAGAAGTAGTTCAGGAATTTGTCTGAATGTGGGCTTATAAGTAAAAGATATATAGCAGAACACAGTAAGGAACTTTGCTTTAAAAATTAGTCACAACCTACTAGTATCATCAGATTAGTAATAAATAATGCAGAAAGACCTAATTACTGATGGAAATGAGCATTTTGGAACTCTAAACTTCAGTAGTATCAGAGAATGCTGATTGGCAAGAGACAAAGTAAAGAATAGGGTGAACTAGGCAAGCCTGTTGCTGTATATTTTTTTTTTAGGTGGATGGAATGTGTAGTGTGTGTTTTGACTTGACATACTCATACTGTATGGAATCCTAAAACACGTCATTCAGTAAAACTTTTGTTGAATTTTCTTGGAAGTCTTACTAAAGAGAGAGAACAGGTAGGTGGAGTTGTACCCTCTTAGCTGTGCTGTTTACAGTAAAGTGTGTGCTATTAAGCAGGGAGAAACTGGGTAGAAGCAATCCAGAAGCAGAGCCATGGTAAAGCCTTTGTTTACACATAGCATTGTCCTTTCCAATTTGAGTTGAGATGGGTAGGGAAAAGATGGAGGCAATCCTTCACCCTCATAACTCTCCCTTTTTACCCCAGTTTTCTTAACTTCAGTTTATTGTTAACTGATGATCAGAAGTTGGATTCCTGTATTACTTATGAGTAATCTGCAGTCTTGTTCCTGTTCCTTGTCTGGTTGGGCTACGGGATATGGCACAGTCCCTTAGACTTCTTCTTTAGCATCCTTACCATGTCACAGACCATAAAATAGCAAGATGCTTTTTGTGGCATTGAGTCAGTCATCAGCACATGTGTCTGTGGCTCTTGCCCTCGGTGCCTCCATGCACACTTCCCATGACAGTCTCGATGCACCCCATGGGGTTAAACTCACAAATTCTGTGTAACATTTACACTACACCTACACCATGTATTTACACCACATAATCCTTCTCCATCTCATGTTCTCTTGTCTGGACATTTCTGCTAAGGCTTCTCAAGGATAGGAAGTTTTTGGGAGAGGTGGCAAAACCTGTTGAAGAATAAAGGGACTATATTATTGGCCTCGGCCTTACTTCCTTTAGGTAATCCACAGAAAGCAGCGACACCACAGTGGCCTCTAGTGGATTGTGCAGCCTCTTGTATTCCTCCCACAGTAAGTCTTGGGCAGGGCCTGTTAAGCTAGGTTTCTGAAGAGGAAGTTGTGCTAGGGCCATAAAGGGGTTGTGAGATTGTCAGGGACATACTGTTTTACATCCTTGCAGGCTGCATGCAGCCTGGGACCTGCCCACTGGGAAGTCCCGACTTAACAGGTAGAACTTACCTAGTGTCTGAACTGTGTTTGTGAACAGTGTTGTGATATATCGAATAGGGAGAAGAGTTCAGTATTTGGTTAATACGGATATCCCTATTAGTCATCTGGAAAAGCATTTAAGCAGTAGCTAGTGGAATGGAGTGAAACCTGTATAAACATCAGTGAGCAGAAAAGGATTGGAAATTCTTGTTTTGGGTGGCAAAATGGTAATTGGCTTGTAGTATAGTAATGAAAAAGACACGTGACTTCATTTTTCAGGGGGCAGCTCTGAGGCTAGAGGCTTTCTAATTACAGTTGCAGAGAATCTGGGCTTCAAGGAATGCATCACCTTGGAGCAGTTTGTCATTGCAAAGATATAGATAAAATGGAGGGAATTCAGCAGTTAGCAATAAACATTGTCAAGGACTGAGGACTGTTGAGGACAGATAGATAAATTTAAGCATGTAGTATGTGGCTAAATCCCAATTAAGGAGATGGGAAAGGGAGAGAAATGTAAGTGTATAAATATTTGAGTGATATAAATGTCAGAGATTCTTCTCTTATACACAGTGGTATAAACAGGAAGAATGGAGAAGAAATGAAAGCTCTCTGCTGTGTATCTGAGGAACTTTGCCAATGAAAACTAATGCAAAAGCACTGGTTTCTGGAAGGAGTAAAGGAAGCTCTGTCTCTGGAGAGAGTAACCGAGCTGGACAGGAGGCCTTAGGACAGAAATCTTGCCCTGATTTTGGTTAGGATAAGGCCTTTTTGATTGTAACTTTTATGAATCATGTCATTGGAGAACTCATAAAACATTTTGTGTTTGGACAGGATGACAGAAACCATCAGTGTTGTTCTGTAATACTGCCTTTTGAGTTAGTTACAACATAATTCTTATTTGGAAGAGTGTTCCTTTTTGTGTCTTAGAACTTTCAGTAGGACTTTACCTTAATATGTTTGTTGGAGGTGGGTGGGAGGAGGTGTTTGGGCTCCAACTTCTGTAACATTTGATTTAACTATCTGTGTAGCTGATCAGTGGGTTACTGAGAAAGAAAACTTACTTTCTTACCAGCTTTTTATCTTTTAGTAAGCACATCAGTCAATTTGGAGGGCTTTTTTTAAGTCATGACTAAAAGTGATGTTTTCTAGACTGAAACCACTACCAGCTCCTGCAATAAAGTACGGTAGTATACAAAGAATTATAATATTTATTTCAGGAATACTTTCTATAGACTTTCTTTTAAAACCTGCAAATTACAGACAACTCCAGAACAGGAATTTTGATCGTCTTTTGTTTTGCACAATTGGCTGAGATAGATATGTCCCCAACTTCAGTTAAATAAACAAATTGATGTGAACATCCAGGTCATCAAAAAACAAAAACAACTGGCAGAGAGCAATTAAAGGCAGGTCTCACGTGGTATGTTGATAGCTACCATCATTCCAGCGCCACTTCAGTAGAACGCTTAATAGAGTGTACCGTAGGTTTCATCATAGATAAAGAATGTGCATTTTCAGAAAATAAAGAGATTGTGAAATATTTATAGTGCTTTAAATATTATAAATTCTGAAGATTTATTTTTGTAATTGTTTCTCAATATGTCATATATAAAAAGATGTTAAAAACTTCTGAATGAAGTGAGATTGAAGCTCCCAAAAACTAAAATCAACTTGGTATTTCATTGAAGCTTAGCTTTTGATATAAAAGTAAATCCTTGCTTTTTCTAATCCAGTGTAATCTAATTGCAGTTGATGAGTAAAGAGTCTCCAGTCTCTGTTGGAAATGATGCTTACGTTGACCTTGATCGACAGGTATCTAAGACTAGATGTTTTTTTTCCTTCAATCATAGCACATCAGTGCCCAGTCATTTTGCTTTATTAAGAAATCTGTCTTTTTTTTCTTTAATCGTGAAAGGGTTTTGTGGGGAATTCAAATAAGGAGTGGAAAACTAAATTTCAGTATTTCAAGTCCTTTTGCTTTATAAATTGAGTTTCCCCGTTGCGTGTATTTAAAGGAGACAAAAACTCATTTTGGAAAACAAATTTAGCGCTATGACATAGTATAGCAAAACTGCAGACTGGTGCAAATCTTTGGGTATTGAGAAGGAAGAACAAAAAAATGTGTAGTATTTGAATAACACTTTTTTTGCCAGTTCATACTTCCAAAGTCAGTTTAAAAAAACCCCATAGACGTGGCTCCTTAAAGCAGTCCTGAAAACTGTTACAATATATGAGAAGTTTCCAAAGAGAATCTTTCCCTGTCTGATATATTTAAAGAATATGCAAAACCAGTTGGTTTTATACTAGCTTAACCTCATGCTAACACTGTCCTACTCCCTCAGTTTTTTTCTGACTGAGAAGTATAGTACAGTGGTGTTCCTTGTATTCCTCCATCATGCTTTCTCTGCAGAAGTATGTAGATTTCTGGCAGATGGAATTAATTTTGGATGTCAACAGTCCCTTGAGAAATAAACTTGCAAAAGAAAGATAAAATGATGCTGTTTGAGAAAGCCCATCTAAAACTAATCATATATAATAATACATACCTACATTTCTATATACATAATATGGATGCACTGGTTTTATCAGGCCAATTTTTTTGTAGCTATGTTTTTTATGTTATTCTAACTGCATTCATATGCAAACTTGCAAGATACATATCTTTGAACATAAAGCCTTTGAAGGGAGGTATCTGAGTATTTCCCACTGCTTACAAGATTCAGTGCCCTTTTTTCAGAAGTTTTCAGAAGGATAGGCTTCTCCCTCAACATGTTAGTTGTATTCCTGTTGTGCAGTAAGAGTAGCTTCCAGTAACTAGAGAGATTTTACCCTAATTGTCCATTCCCTGTATTACACCTTCCAATCCTTTCTGTATTTGAAAAGTAGATTGAAAACTGAAATTATATGCTCTTGGCATCTGTAAAGAAAAGTGGTATTGACAATTTTTTCAGTGTACAGAGCTGATGAGTTCTTCACATCCAAATTCCAAAGGATTTTTTGACTCAATTCATAGAATAGATGTGATAATTCTAATGCACTTTTGATGTTACACTAAATATTATTTTTAGGTATGTTTACTTTTTACTGCCACACAAACTAAACAATAATCATGTCTGCTTGTTTCTTTATAAGAACAGAATTGCCTCAGTTTACAAAAAAATTAATGTGTTACCTAAATGTAAAAATAATTTCAGTCATGTAGTTCAGAATATTTTTAGACACTTCACAGAGAGTGATGAAAGTATAAATGTTTGTTGTTTATGGTAGCTGAAGAAAACTACAGAAGAATTAAATGAAGCACTAGCAACAAAAGAAGAAATTGCCCAGCGATGTCATGAGTTAGATATGCAGGTATGTTTACTATACTGTACATAATAATTGTGAAGGGGGAAAGAGATGTGTTCATTTTTAGGCAGCTGAAAACAAGAAGTATAGTGTGAAAACCTAATTTTTAAAAGGGAGATAAAAATTGCACAGTAATTATTTTACTTTACTTGTGCTAGCAGAGTGAATTTCATTGTTTTCTTATCTTGATGCAATGTTGCCGGTATTAAGGTGATTCATACTACCAAAACTTTTTTTCATTCAGGTAGGAAGGTGTTCAACTCTAGCATTGGAGAAGTAATAGAGGTTATGCTGCTGTAACAGTTTCAGTTAAGAGTTAAATTCCAATCAGAAATTATTGTAACCTGTCAGATGTGTATGGATTTAGACTAAGCCTTACTGTAAATCAAGTGTACCTCATCCCGAAGACATGAGGAGTGTAAAGTGGGAGCCCCAAAAGGCATTGCCATTGCAACCCTACTTTGGAGTATAATTCGGGCTTTTGCCAAGCAATTCAGTAACTGTTAGAATTAATGAAGCTGATTTGTGTGTCATGGTTGATTTTGGGGTGCTTGATGATTCAAGCTGTTATTGAAGCATTTCCTTCTGTTGAGATGTTTACATTCCCTCTTTTCCCCTCCTCCTCCTGCATATTACTTCTATATACTATTTAATAATATATTAACCTGTGCTTCAGCTGTTAAATTGGAATTGCAGCACTTAGGGTTCTTTGCACTACTGCCTGTTTTCACAACATTGGCAGAAACTGAGTCATCTTTGGGACTGTGTTCCTGTTTCAGGTATGCTTGCAATTGGCCACTGGATTAAAAAAATTAGGAAGTGCACAGCCATCCCTTGATTAGCCAGACTTGGATATTCTGTGTGATTGATAGGCACTGCTTCTTTTGGAAATCAGTTTTAAAAGCTTTACTGTGGAGGGCTAGTTTATTTCTTTGTTGGGAAAGTATGCAGACTTTATTATAATGATGTTATCTTCTGTGATAACTGAGTCTTTTTCTTTACATGCTTGTGCAAAATACAGTTCAGAACAGTTACATTTTCCATGTGGTGTATCTGCCATGTTGCATATGTTGCAATATATTGGTTATATCTCATAGCAATTGAATACCTGTTAATGTTACAGTATACTCTTGTGAAATGTTATTATTGAAGCCTGTGTGTTTCAATTTGTGGGTTGTGTTGATACTTTCTTATGCACAGGTAAAAAAAATGCTCTCTATAGCTGAATAGCTCAGTTATTCCACTTTATGCTTTTATTACAACAGGTTGCAGCCCTCCAGGAGGAGAAGAGCAGCTTGCTCGCTGAGAACCAGATTTTGATGGAACGGTTAAATCAGTCTGATTCTATTGAAGATCCGAACAGCCCTGCAGGTCGTAGGCATTTGCAGCTGCAGACACAACTAGAGCAACTCCAAGAGGAAACATTCAGGTAGAAAAGCTACACTTGTTTAGATTGTTTGTAGCTGGCAACAGACATGACTTACATACTTCTGGTTCTGCTGGCAGTTATGAGTTAGTATAATGGGTGGTATAACCACAGTTTTTACAGTGATGTCTGTGTTATGATTTACCACTTTACAAGCTCCAGTGTAAAAAAATGCCTAGTTTCTTAAAGCTGAAATGCTGTATACATGTCATTCTCTACTCTGAAGTTATATTGAATTGCTTGTGTACGATATTTCACCCATGTTTTTCAAAATTGGTGAGAATGAAAAGTAGCATGCTTTCTTTTATGTATATTCTGATTATATTTTTAAGGTGTAGGAGTTCCTAGCTGAAAGCTTTTTGTGGGCAGTACTACAGGTGGTATTAGTATATGGCAAAGTGTGTGCTTTTCAGAGTTTGAAAACAAATTTTTTCATATCTGAAAGGTGGAGATTATCTGCAAGTGAGCTTTGCTCTTCATTTGCATTTCCTCAACATATGGAAATACAGCTCCTCTTTAAATATCTTTCCTGGTCCTTTTGACCATTGCTTTCAGGCTGTATAAACCTATTCTGCTGAAGAAGGCTGGTCTACTTCACCATCATCTTTTCATTCTTGTTGCTCTACTTTCCCTATCCTTTGTGAATGAAACGATGGTATTTCTTTACACTGCCATTTTTTCTTCTCTTTCTGTCCTCTTTTGATTGCCCTTTTCTAATTCTCATGTTGACTACCATGTAACTTTCCTTTTTTTGCCTGTTTTGCCATTTTCCCACTTCCTCTTGCTGAGTCTCTTTCCTGCATGTTCAGACACACCCTCTGCCTTCAGTTTTCTGAAAAATGTTCAGCGTTTCTCTTTCACAGCAGCTAGTGCCTGATGTTCTACTTTATATACATGTACAATGTAAAGGAATAATGTAGTGATGTCTTTCTCATGTCCCCTTTTATCTCTCCTTGTTCGTCTCCATGGTCTGGAATGATTCCTCTCTGAGTCTATTATCAGTTCCTGTTTGAACAAATTTTCTCCCCATATGCAATATCTGCACTGCCTGTTACTCTAGTTTCAGGTTCTGAAGGCCTTTTCTAAACCCTTTCACTTGTGAGACTCATCTCCCAAGCTCCTTTACCTCCTTCCCCAGCCTTCATAGCATGTGGTTTCTAATGGCAATTTGTGTCTGTTCCTTCTACAGCTTTACCTGACCAAACAAGACATATGTACAGCTTAACTGACGCCCAGTGTGGTACAGCACTTTTTCACTCAGTGTTGCCTCTTCATGTCCTTTGACAGTTCCAGTCTATCAAGATGCAAATCTTTGTTGTATATGGTTTAGATGAACTACTGACTATCTCTTGTCTCCATTCTTGTAGATTCTTTTTGGACTGCTTGAATAGATAGAATACTTTCTTTGCCATGCCCATATCTCCTTTCCTGGGTAGTTGTGATTTTGATCTGAAATTAAAATAAAAATAGGACTTCATGTTACAGGTTGTGTCCTCTTCCATTTGTTCAAAAAGCTTTGACAAAGTTTCTCTTAGTTATTCCCTTTGTTCACTGCCAGGTTAATGCAGCTTTGCCTGTGTATGCTCTATGTAAATAGTTCACTCCAGAAATTTTGGCCCAAGTTCTTTACATGCTAATTAGATAACTAAATGTATGACTTGGTTCTTTATAAGTAAGTAAATAAATAAAGCAAGCCACATTGGAGAGAGCTCTACAGCATTTAGAACATCTGACAGTCAGGTTAGTATTGTTGAAGGTGAATAGGAGTTGAACAGCTGAACAAAACCTTAGGATAAAGATACCATGTTCAAACTCTCTATGGCCCAAGATGAAAAAAGATGGCAATTTCTGTTTGAGCTTCCATTGTGAAAAATTACTATGACAGAAAAAAATCAGGATTTGTCTTTCTGAGAACATAGATTACCTTGTGATCTTCCAAATAATAAGACTGATGTGAAATTGGGAGCATCAAAAAAGTCAGTGGGCTTCTATGTTTTTGAATAAGCACATTGGGCTGCTATTCTCCTTCACTGCACCAGAAGGCTGTTTCATGTGTTTTTAGAGAGGATAATGATGAGGAAAGGTAACTGTGGCTCAAGATAAGAAATTAATTTCTGTTTTACTTCATTCCTACAGATTAGAAGCTGCCAAAGATGACTATCGAATACGCTGTGAAGAACTAGAAAAGGAAATTGCTGAATTGAGACAACAGACAGAAGAGCTTACTACATTGGCAGAGGAGGCTCAGTCTTTGAAGGATGAGATAGATGTACTCAGGTAAACTCTGCTCCATTAACCCTTTTTTAATTATTAACTTTTAATCCATATAATTCATGTACTTAGTTTTCATTAGCTTTTGTTTAAATAATTTTAATACTAAATATAAACACTTCCACAATGACAACATTCTTTCGGATCCTTCAGTTAAGTACACAGACCACCACACAGTTATGCTTAAGTAAATTATGTATCTAATCAGTGACTGTTAGTAACCTTAGCATACACCATCTTATGGTCATAACATGTCACTCATTGGTCTCTTGAGTATTCTCTGCTCACCTTCATCATGACTTGGACATGGGTTCTCATCAGGAAACTAGACCCTTTCTTTTCCTGGGTTTGCATTATTTGGACTTTGGTGGTTTTGGTTCATCATATAATGCTAATATAAACAACATCTGTTACAGCTGTGTATTCCACTGGATGTTAGCACCCAAAGTTGTCATGATTTGGTGATGCTAGGGGTCTGTAGGGTGGGACAGCCCCTTTTACTGAGTAGCATAATCCTTGAGTGGTCGTATCTTGCTGCCATGGGTTATTCAGAGCATTTATCCACTACCCACCTGTATCAGTCTTTCTAGCAAGGTTACTTTTAAAATGTATTAGTTCTAAAATGAAACTGGGAACTGTAATAGCAGTGGGCATGTGGGTGCTTGGGGGTGAGGGCTGTGGCTGCCCTGGCAGTGCACCAGGTCGACTGAAAAAACTCTGAAATGTTATGAATGGAGCCTGGTGTTCAATATTTTTTAGAAGGAATCATGCTCCAGAGCTGTTATGGTACTTCTGTGACACAAAGTATATGCTGCCCAGGAGATGAATCTTTATGATTTTATTCCTGGCTATCATTAAAACAAATTGAAGGGCAGAAAGTTTTATTCTTTAGTCCTGCATTTTGCAAGGGTGGGGATCGATTTAGAATTGAAAGGAAATGGGTGGGAGTGAAGGTACTTTAATTATTATTTTATGATTGGAAGCAGATAAGACGGCTGTATTAGGAAGAGTGATGGTGTCTAAAAGTACCGCCATCAGGAGCTCTTCGAGTTGACAGATAGTTATGGGAGGGAAGCAGACAATTTAAAAGTGAAAACATCAGTAATATGAGAGTATGATTGCTTTCTTGTTCTCCCCATGATGTCTCACAATGTCTTCTGCATTGAGGCAAAATATTGAGGAAGCTTCAGGACATTTCATTTTGTTAGTTTTTGGAGTATAAATTTGATACAAATCTGTCCCTGCAGGCATTCTTCTGATAAAGTAGCCAAATTAGAAAGCCAGGTAGAGTCATACAAAAAGAAATTGGAAGACCTGGGTGACTTGCGACGACAAGTGAAACTCTTAGAAGAGAAGAATACAATGTACATGCAAAATACTGTGAGCCTGGAAGAAGAGCTAAGGAAGGCCAATGCAGCACGCAGTCAGCTGGAAACATACAAGAGACAGGTGAGAACAGACATCATCAACAGTTCTCTGTATTGTACAACACTTTCTCTTCATAATGTGGCTAATACCTCAAAGTAAAAAAGAAATTATGAACAAACAGCTCCTTCTGTTTAGAAGACTTCCACATTTTGTAGGTACTACCTTTGTCCTCCTTTCCTGCAATTCTTATCTTTATTTGAAGTTTACATTAGTTAGAAATAATGCTTATTGGCATACTTTTAAAACATCAACAGATGTTAAGGTTTTTTCTCAAATTATTCCTAATTCGTATTCAATAGTGGGGCTTGAATTAGAGCTTCGTCTTTCAGAAAAAGTACCTACTTTTCACTTACAAATTTCCAGCAGTGAGGAACTCATCACAACTGAGGTAAGTTATTCCTTCCTGTGGTTAAGTAATCTCTTTTTTTAAGGTTCTGTTTTATCTAATACATCTGAATTTGTCCAGTTATGAAGAGAGAAGGATGCATATCATCCCTGTTATTTAAATGCAGGCAGCAGAGTACAAAGTATGTCACCAGCACACTCTCTGGAGTGAAAGGCATCTGTTTATCCTCCCGCTAATCAAAGTGCCATGTGATCCTGTTTCTGTAAGGGTGGAAGACGTACTTAATCTTCTCTCTGCTTCTGTGCCATGCTGACGTGACGTCATTCTGGGATTCTTGTTACAGGGCCAGACAGAGCCTGGTTTGTTAAAGTAGTAGTGCCTGCTCTGTATTTCTGCCTGCTCGTAAGCTTGGATGGTCATGGCACAGTGGTACCTATGTGTCAGCTTACAGCAGAATAAAAATACAGAAACAACCACTAACAACACTGCAAGCCCAGGAGCAATGTGTGTCCATAAGACTTGATAACTTTTTCACTGCACCTGGCCATCTTGGCTGTTAAAAAAACTAGCTTCAACCTCTATTGGCTAATTATAAATACGGTCCAAATGATTCCACCTGAAAAGAAGAACATGGACAAGAAAAATCCTGAAGTAACAGACAATTAAAGGGAAAAGTAAATGTAGAAAGCAATGGCCTTCCACACGAGTGGTATCAAGTTTACTGGCAACAAATACTTCACTCATGTGAACAGCTGAGCATGTGATATAGTTGTATAATCTTGACATCTGCATCTGATTGTTTTTATTTCACCAACAATAAGGACTTTGGAAGGGGCAGTTCCATCATTTGTGCTTCAAAAGCACTCCTCCTTTTCATCATTCCCTGTGTTTTATGGGTGGGTTTTCATGTCTGAGGAGCTGTTGATTTGTACAAAACTGTTCCACTGGCTGAGACTGGAATAAACCTCAGGTGTCTCATGTGACAGGAGTTTTCTTCACCTAACCACAGTGCCTCAAAATGAACACACAGTGTGTTTGCCTTCAGTATCTGTAAGGCTGGGCTCCTTTTGAGACCTGCCTGTGAATCATGGGTTATCACAAAATTAATTCTGGGGAATCCTAAATTGTGCTATAAGAATTAAGACAGGTATAAGGATACTGATGTTGTGTCACTGCTGAGGACTAGTGTGCCTGTGTAGTGGAATGTGTCTTGTCTGGTGTGTGAAGGACCCAACCTCACTCACAATGCTGCCATCAGAGGATTTATTTCTTTGACTTAGAAGCTCTGTGCTGCAAAAATGAAAGGGCTTGGTTCAAACTCCTGTAGTGATCTGCAAGGAAATCTCATCTTCACCCTCCCCCAGCAGTTTCTGTAAGATGAGGTTAGTGGTGCTGTATTGTGCTGGGAAATGTAATAGCATTTGGTTATTTAAGAGTCTTTGTTCACTTTTCTGAATGCAAGGACAAGCATTTCCTATTGCAGCATGAAGAATTGAAATGTGAAGATTCCAGCACTATTTTTTGGAATTATGATTCAGCCCCTTTGTGCATGTGCATTCTGATATATTTTTAACAATATATTTTGCTTTTCTTTGCTGCAAGATTCCTGCTTTACTCATTCCACATGTCAGCTAATGCTCGGTAAATGTGATGGCAATTAACTTTTTTTTTTGTCTTCTGCATTACCATTTAGCTGTATATGTTTATATATACACTCCCAAGTCCTGATTCAAGACAATTTATTTTCGTATCATTACCATAGCACAAGTGATTACAAACATTAATACATTTATTTCCATTTGAGGTGAAAGTATACCTATTTTGCAAGCGGGGGTGCAATCACAAGTGAAGGTCTGCATTTTTTTTTTTTTAATACCTGCAGTTATTCTGATAGACCCAGGAATGGATGTCACATCTGAGAAATGCAATATTTTCATATCTAACGTTTTGATGGAGGTTTTTTTTAATCTGATAATCTCAGAAATGGCAGGCCTGTGCTTTTTTTGCAGCTTTTATTTTAAGAACAATAATAGCAAAGTCCTTCTCCAAGACTTAAGACCATGCAGGTTTTTAGGTCTGGTAGTTATTCTGCTATAGCTATACACATTGAAAATACAAGGTAATTAGAACCACTATGCAGTCTTAATATAGGTATGGCTACTGCTTCGCTTCTCAATTTAAGTTAATCACTTTCTCTGTAATCTAAAAGCCATGAAAAAGCCTTCTTATGTATTGCTTCAGAAGAAGCTGTACGTCTTTAGCTGAGTCTTCATTCAGCTTTTGTGTTTGAAGGTCAGTCTTTATTCAGCTTACTTGCTTCCATGTTCTCTGTGTTATGAGCTTTACTAATGCTCAGGGAATGAGCCTTTGCTAGTAAAGGCTTAGAGTTTTGAAAAGGCAAGATTTCACTGATTTGCCTCCCATTCACTGATCGTTTCTGCTCAGCTTTCAGATTTCTGCTGATCTAATTTTAAGATCTTTTTACTGATCTGTAGTTGAAAGTGTACATGTGACTTTGTTAGCAATGTTTCTTTCTGCAGTAAAGAAAACCATTCAGCCTGTGGCTGAACCTTTATATTAGTGTATTCAAAATTATTAGGAAAATCTCAGCTTAAGAAATGTTACCTGACTGCATAAACTGGTGATTGAATTCTGAGTGAGGCTTGTGAAATAGAGTTAACAAAAGGTGCAGATAATTTGCTTTCTTCAGAGTTTTTCTGTTTCCTAGGCTTCTCTGAAAGCAGGAGGATTTTTCTACTTTTCCTAAGCTCTTTGATCCATAAAAATATATAGCTTTTTTCTCTAAACCACACTTGGGCTTAAATTCTTGTTTTAGATGTACTGAAAATAGTTCACAGTTTTTGCTTCTTTTGCTTGTGCTAAGACATAGTACTTGAGTGCTGTTGGTTTTGCTGAAACACAGAACAACTGTTGAAAGCACTTTTTAGTATGTCCTAGAGGTAACTATATTTTGCTTGTTTACGACATGACTCATGGTGCATGGTAATTGGCTACTTTGTCTTGTGTATTTTGTTTTCATATTTGCAGACAAATTATTGATTCTTGTTCTCACAGGCAGTTGAACTACAAAACAGGTTATCTGAAGAATCCAAGAAAGCTGATAAATTAGATTATGAATGCAGACGACTGAAAGAAAAAGTAGACAGCCTCCAAAAAGAAAAAGATGTAAGTGCCAAGGTGTTATTTCTTTGGTAGTAGTGATAGCAACTTTGTGTCCTTTATAACACAGAGATATGGTAATTGTAGTTAGCCATTTACAGCAAGCTTTTTAAATTAGGAAGTCTTTTTTCTCTTAGTATTTTCTAACATTTGTGTAAAAGATCCTTTTACCCAAGAACTGTACAGCATGGAATAAAGTGACTGTACAAAAACATATGCAACCCATTTTTAAGAACAAAAGCCTTCATATTTCGAATCTGAAGTTGTTTCTTGACCATTTACCATGAGAAGGTTAGTAAACATCTAGGGTAATTGTAATGTATTCTGAAAAACTATTTAAAGTAGGGTTTCTGCAGTATCATCCTGGAACTAAACTGTTGCATTTTTTCTAAAGCATTCCTTGAGGTACCAGCAGCATGTTTCTCTTTGTGGAGTCATGACTACTGTAGCAACAGGCTTAGGAGTCGTGTGGAGGGACACATCCTCTGTGGCGATCTTACCTTTTATGACAGCTCCTTCTTGATCTAGCTTGTATCGCCAAGACAGATCCCAGTCTATTCCCTTCCTCTGTCATTTGCTGCCAGTGATTCTGCAATTAATTGTTCTATCCTCTCTTGCCAAGACTGATCCTTTGGACTTCTCTTGCACACTATTGTATCTCACTAGTTTATTTCGACTTGCTTCTTAGGAATGTATATGCAGGTGCCTCAGACTACCTCAGACCAAGGCCAGCACTTTGAATTAGCAGGTTTGTTTTAAGTCCATCCATCAGACAGGATATCTGTAGGCTTTTCCCTCAATAGTCATATTTCCTATCCAATTATTTCAAAAATTTCTAGCCCCTGCACTGGAATAGCATTTGAATTGAAAGTTTTCAGTTATTTTCTGTTCGTAGGTCTTTCAATTCGATATTTTATTAAATTTTCAAACTGTTGTGGACACTTATCCTTGATATCACTTCCATCTGCCCTTCAGTTCAGATTGGAATGCCCAGAGTAACTGTATTTGTACTGTGCTTTGGCTTTGTTTCCTGCTCTTTATTTAAAGTTTGTTTTTCCAGTTTTATTATGTTTGACAATGGTATGGTTGTGTGTGTGGCTTACCCATTGCTTGGTGGACCATTTCATCTTGCACAAAGGATCTGAATTGCAGGCCATTGTCGTATAGTTTTCTGTTTTACTCCCCAGCAAACAACATCTTTTTGGGGCAGATGTTGTTTTTTCAATACATTCTTTTGGATGATTAAGTATCTGTGAGAAGTAGATTACAGCTGAAGTCTCTCAACGTTTGAATTAACAATTCACTACCTGTGTTACCTAATCTTTCTGTTGCCTGTTGTCACAAACATATCAATAATGTTGCCCACCACAGGTCATAAGCTACATAGTGGTATTTTGTCAGTTATATCTTTGAAACAGTTACTGAAATTGAATTTGTCCCTGTCTTTATGTTCTGGCAAAGTATGGTAGCGTGTTTGGTATCTTCAGCTATTATGTAGCTGAATTTTACCGCTGTGGTGTGTTGTATTATAAGCACTGACATGATTCGATGAGGTGACTTTGTCTTCAGTGTGCAAGTGAAACCCTACAGCTTTTTCTATTTATTAAAATATTCTAGCATTTGATTAATCCAACTTGATGTTTTCTGACTCAACGGTAGCCAACTACAGAATTCTGGCTTTCAGCAGCTGAGTTTGAGCACTCCTCTGTGTGACTTTTCTGTAGTTTATGGTAAAAACAGTTTTTTTTCGCCTGTGGGGTTTGTGAAATGACTTTCAGTGCTAACAGAATGTACACTTTATGCAGATTGTTCTGACAATTGCACCAGAGTTCACTTTGCAGGATTCAGAAATACAGCTGAAGGCTGTGTCACATCTCACCAAAACGTTCTTTGCCAAAGTGATTCCAAGCCCTGGATCCATTTGGGCTGAAATATAAAATGTATCTGAATGAAACTGTTAATAGGACAAAATACAAGGAGCTGTTACCAACACAACTCCAAAACTACACAGACCTGAGGTCTGTCCTGGACATTTTAGTAGTACTGGACATGTCTGATTTTGGAGCAAACTGTAACTTGGAGCTTTACATAGTTGCCATTTTCTCCTTTCATTTTTGAATCTTGGCAACCTTCTGGACAAAAACTTGATGCTACGTATAGATTCTAATTTTTTGCCAAACCTTTTGGCAAAAATTGGACTTGTGCCAAATTGGGAGAGTATTTGCCTGATGCTACTGAAGAGCACATATGTCTAGATCCCAAGGTGGTCCAGTCCTGTTCTTCAGTTCTCTTTGGACTGAGCCTCAAGCAACTAGTTTTCTTCCATAGCTAAGATGCTGGTGAATGGCAAGGCCAGTTGACAGACAGGAAGAAGGAGATACGGAAATGCTGTTCACACTTTCACTGTTGAAAGACAAACAAAACGAAGTTGATGCAGTTTGTTTGTTACATTGACTGTGTATTCACCTGCTTTTATTTCACTCCTGGCTAAACCATAGTTTCTTGGTGAGGGAAAGGTCTACTGTCTCTTAATTCTTTTAATGCCTTTCCGTTGGAAGCAGCCCTGATAAGGGGAGAAGGGGGATGGTTCAGTGACCCCAGTGGATGCTGTTTACTACCTGGTAACAGAACTTTGTGTTACTGATATCTTGATTTTGTAAGCTAGTACTCTGATATTTTTACCTCCATAAGTGTAAAACAGAGCAGCAACCCTTCTCAAAAAAAGTGTTCCTGAGTATATAATATTTATGTTTATTCTGTTATGAGATAGACTGAGATGCCTTAATTTGAAAATAATTTCTAGAATTGCATTAAATTCTTTTTAAAGTGTTGAAGGCTGTGCCTTTTGGTGACCTGTGTACAGTTAGAAACAGATTTGTAGTGTTAGAAATGGATTTGTAGTGCCAAGACTGATATTCATTCTCTTTCCAATTATCCAGAGATTAAGAACAGAAAGGGATTCTTTGAAAGAAACTATTGAAGAGCTTAGATGCATACAAGCTCAGGAGGGTCAACTCACCACTACAGGTAAAGGACAAATAAGGGGATTAAATGCATCTTTTCTAAAGTTTACAGGACTTCTCTGGAGAGTATTAAATGTGTGTTTGTTTATCACAGAATAAATATAAGCTCCTCTAAGATCAGCAGTGAAAAGCTGCTTCACCTATTCATAACTTTTGAAGCATTTGAAAACCTCATATGTTAGTTCAGTCAATGAGAAATTTGTCTTCTCCCCAGTATAGTATTTTTATAATGTATTTCTGATTTCTGTGGTTACATAATTTTCTTTAAAGAGATACTGAGTTTTGTCACATGTGTATCATGTTTCATGTGTTGCAGTTTATTTCTATGTGTAATGTTGATCAGCTTTGTAGTTCTTAGATAAGCCAATGAGCACAAAATACACTGTAAAATTACTTAATCAGAAGGAAGACAGAATGATTATTCTCCAAATGAAATTGTGCTTGTCTGTCTGTCTTGCTGTAGCCTGACTTTGTGTCATTTTCCATTGTCTAACATTACTCTAAAACTGTAAACTTCTAGAACAATGTTTACTTCCGGTCTTCTGAAGAAAGTTACTGGTCTGCTTGCTAAAGTTTTTACTTTTCCTAACCCAGGATTGATGCCTCTGGGAAGACAAGAGCCTTCAGACAGTTTAGCAGCAGAAATTGTTACTCCCGAAATAAAGTAAGCTAATGTTTGCTTTGTTTAACTAACCTTTACAATGTAGCCATAGATGATTAGTTAGTTTTCAGTGTTAGAAATTTTCTACAATTAGTGTTTGGTTTTTTTCTCTCCTTTTGGATTTCTGCACAGCAGTTGTTATGCTTAAGAAACAATTCAATTGACCTCTCTTGAATTGGTATTGTTCTCCAAAACAAAGGGAAAAAGACCCCCTTTATCCTCACATTGTGTCTCTTCTATTCTTGCAGAGAGTTCATATAATGGCAGTTTATATGTGCATTAACAGACAAGAATGTTTGTAATAAGAATGTGGTGTTGTACAAGGGAAAAACTACCTAAAATTGTGAAAGTAAGAATAAATGATAAATTCCATTTTGTCTCATGGCAAAAGGATAAACAGCAGTGGCAGAGCTGAAAATCATTGTATCTTAAGATGTTGCATGAAATCTTTTCTTTTATCTCTACCGATACTGATACAGTATTTTAACACTTGGAAAGCTCAATATGGGGTCAAAACATACTGTTCAGTAGTAAAATAATATCTTTCTAGAAAGCTAATAATAGAAAAGATTCGGTTTTCTTTCAGCTGTGCTGCTGCACCTTACTACTAAAGCAATTCTTTTTAGTTTTGTTCAGAAACAACAAAAGAGAAGAATGAGGCAGTGTTAGTGAAATATTGAGCTACTGAAGAAACCTTCCACATGATTGCGTGCGAGGGGACAGGAGACAGGTGGAGTTGGAAGCTGTTGTGCGGCTGGAAAACTATGATATAGTTGCAATCACAGAAACATGGTGGGATGACTCTCACAACTAGAGTGCTGCAACAGATGTCTATAAACTCTTCAAAAGGGATAGACAGGGAGGGAGAGGTGATGGGGCAGCCATGTATATTAACAGGGTATTTTGACTGTCTAGAGCTTGACAATGGTGATGAAAGGTCAAATGTTTATGGTAAGAATAAAGAGAAAGGCCAACAAAGCATATATCATGGTGGGAGTCTGTTATAGACGCCCAACCAGGATGAAGAGGCAAACAAAATCTTCTATAAGCAGCTGCGAGAAGTCTCACAATCTCTAGCCCTTGTTCTCCGGGGGAACTTCAACTTAGCAAATGTCTGCTGGAAATACAATACGGTGGAGAGGAAACAGTTCAGGAGGTTCCTGGAGTGTGTGGAACACAGCTGGTGAGTGAGCCAGCTAGGGAAGGCGCCCCACTGGACCTGTTGTTTGTGAACAGAGAAGGACTTGTGGGTGATTTGACGGTTGGAGGCTGTCCTGGGCATAGGGATCACAAAATGATAGAGTTTTTGATTTTTGGAGAAGTAAGGAAGGGGGTCAGCAGAACTGGTACCTTGGGCTTCTGGAGGGCAGACTTTGGGCTATTTAGGAGACGAGTTGACAGAGTCACTTGGGAGGTAGTCCTGAAGGGCAAAAGTGCCCAGGAAGGATGGACATTCTTCAAGAAGAAAATCTTAAAGGTGCAGGGGCAAGCTGTCCCTATGTGCCAAAAGATGAGCCAACAGGGAAGACGACTGGCTTGGCTGAACAGAGAACTTTGGCTGGAATTTAGGAAAAAAACCACAGTTTATGACCTTTGGAAGAAGCGGCAGGCAACTCAGGAGGACTACAAAGATGTCATGAGGTTTATGCAGGGAGAAAATCATAAGGGGCAAAGCTCAGCTAGAACTTAATCTGACCACTGCAGTAAAAGACATATAAAAACGTTTTTTAAAGTACACTCACAGCAAAAGGAGGGCTAAGGAGGATGTTCATTTATTGGATGCAGGGGGAAGCAGAGTGACGAAGGCTGAGGAAAAGGCTGAGGTACTTAATGCCTTATTTGCCTCAGTCTTTAAGAGTAAGACCAGTTGTCCTCTGGGTACACAGCCCCCTGAGCTGGAAGACAGGCAGAATGAAGCCCCCATAATCCAAAGGGAAACGGTTAGCGACCTGCTACACCACTTAGACACCACAGAAGTCTATGGGGCTGGATGGCATCCACCCAAGAGTACTGAGAGAGCTGGTGGAAGTGCTTAGCCAGCCACTTTCCACTGTCAGCAGTCCTGGCTAACCAGAGAGGTCCTAGCTGACTGGAGGTTATCAAATGTGATGCCCTTCTACAAGAAGGGCTGGAAGGATGTGAGCTTGTGAGGGCTTGTGAGCCTGACCTCAGTGCCAGGGAAGGTTATGCAGCAGATCATCTTCAGTGCCATCTTACAGCACCTACAGGACAACCAGGTGATAAGGCCCTGTCGGCATGGGTTTGTGAAAAGCATGTCTTGCTTGACCAACCGGATCTCCTTCTGTGACAATGTGACCCACTTAGTAGATGAGGGAAAGGCTGCAGATGTTGTTTACCTCGACTTTGGTAAAGCCTTTGACACTGTTTTCCCACAGCATTCTCCTGGAGAAGCTGGCTGCTCATGGTTTGGATGGGTGTACTTTTCGCTGAGTGAAAAACTGGCTGGATGGCCAGGCCCAAAGAGTTGTGAATGGAGTTAAATCCAGTTGGTGGCTGGTCCCAAGTTGTGTTCCCTAGAGCTCAGG
>NW_010562564.1:33151-34919 GCF_000687285.1 Phaethon lepturus
GGATTCTGCAGAGAGATCTGGACAGGCTGGATCGATGGGCTGAGGTCAACTGTATGAGGTTTAATAAGGCCAAGTGCTGGGTCCTGCACTTGTGTCACAACAACCCCATGCAACGCTACAGGCTGGGGGAGGAGTGGCTGGAGAGCTGCCCGGCAGAAAAGGACCTGGGGGTGCTGGTTGACAGCTGGCTGAACATGAGCCAGCAGTGTGCCTAGGTGGCTAAGAAGGCCAAGAGCATCCTGTCTTGTGTCGGAAATAGTGTAGCCAGCAGGACTAGGGAAGTGACAGTCCCTTTATACTCCTGTTGTGGTTTAGCTCCAGGCAGCAACTGAGCACTACACAGCTGCTTGCTCACTCCCCGCCAGTGGGATGGGGGAAAGAATTGGAGGAGTAAAAGTGAGAAAACTCATAGGTTCAGAAAACATCCTTGTATTATTGATACTGTTATCCAAAACATACCCCCATACCAGCTTTTAAGAAGAAAAGTAACTTTATCCCGGCTAAAACCAGCACATTCTTCACCCCTTATTCCATACAATTTACGTCATGCTCAGGTGTCTCATTACCCACCACCCCGTTTCCCATCCTTTGATGTAATACACAGATATCATTCCCCTAGTCTATTGACCACCCCTGTAAAATGTTCAGAGATAGCCACTGAACTCATTTAGTCCATGACTTTGGGCTCCATCTGTTATGGTGGTTACTTGGGACAGGAGAGGTGGTGTGTTTTTTGGAGTTACTGGGCATCAAAGCCAGCTCAGGTTGGGTCACTGCTGCACTTGCAACTGCTTCTTGTCATGCTTGTCCTCCATTGGTTCAGGTGGTTCCTGCTATAGTAATTCCTGTAATGTGCAACTCAAATCAAGGGTTAGAACAATTTAAAGCTATTTCCATTACAATCTCCACCCTTTGTCCCTTTAACCCAGGTTATATGATTTAACATTGCAATAAACTCCTCCCCTTGCTCTTAGCCTGGCTAGCAACAAGGGGTTCCTGCTATAGTAATTCCCGTAACACACAACTCGAAGCCCGGGTTACAACAATTTCAAAGTGTTTCCATTACAGTCTCCGCCTCCGGCCCCGTTGGACCAGACCATCGTGTTTCCCATTGCAATGAACTCTTCCCCTTTCCCCTGCTCCAGCTTGGATTTATCCACAGCCACAGTCACTTCAAGGTGCACCATCTCCAGTGTGGACTTACCCTTGGGCCACAATCCTGTCAGAGGTATACCTGCTGTGGCATAGACATAACCATGGCCACAGGTGCTTCGAGGTGTACCTGCCTTGACACGGGCTTATCCATGGCCACAAACACTTCAGGGTGTCCCGCTTTCATGCGGACTTGGACACAGGTCACAATCCCTTTGACTCAAGTTCACACTGGAGTTCCAGCCTGTCCAGCAAAGAAACAGCAGCAATGCCCTGGCCATCTGCATTGCCATTGCTGTTATCAAAATGTTCCCAGGCAGAGCAGAGTAAGATGATCAGCAGCAGTACAGCAAGCAGCCACTAACGAGAACTAGACTCTAATATGCAGTAAGGCAAGCAAGCTCCATAGCAAGTGCAGAAGCCTGCTGATTAATAGCTGAACAGCAACAACAGCTATAAATTTGATCTAGCACATTCCAGTCAAACCTGTCATTATCTTGAACCCATTGAGTCCCACGTTGGGTGCCAAAAAGGGCTGTTGTGGTTTAACCTCAGCCAGCAACTAAACACCACCCAGCTGCATTCTCAGTCCTCTGCAGTGGGATGGGGAGAGAAT
>NW_010562564.1:34985-40301 GCF_000687285.1 Phaethon lepturus
AAAAGTAAGAAAACTCCTGAGTTGGGGTAAGGACAGTTTAATAGGTAAAGTGAAATCCACGCATGCAAGCAAAGCAAAACAAGGAATTCATTCACTGCTTCCCATGGGCAGGCAGGTGTTCAGCCATCTCCAGGAAAACAAGGCTCCATCATGCCTAACAGTTACTTGGGAAGACAAGTACCATAACTCTGAATGTCCCCTGCTTCCTCCTTCCCCCAGCTGTATATGCGGAGCATGATGTCATATGGTATAGAATATCCCTTTGGTCACCTGGGGTCAGTTGTTCTGCCTGTGTCCCCTGCCAGCTTCTTGTGCACCCCCAGCCTACCAGCTGGTGAGGTGGTGTGAGAAGCAGAAAAGGCCTTGACCCTGTGTAAGCACTGCTCAGCAATAACAAAAACATCCCTGTGTTATCGATACTGTTTTCGGCACAAATCCAAAGCATAGCCCCTACTAGCTTCTATGAAGAAAGGTAACTCTATCCCAGCTGAAACCAGCACAACTCAGCATTGGTGAGGCTGCATCTTGAATGCTGTGTTCAGTTTTGGGCTACTTACTGCAAGAAGGACATTGAGGTCCTGGAGCATGTCCAAAGAAGAGCCAGCAAAGCTGATGAGGGTTCTGGAGAACAAGTCTTTTGAGGAGCGGCTGAGGGAACTGGGGTCATTTAGCCTGGAGAAAAAGAGGCTGAGGGACACCTTATCGCTCTCTACAACTACCTGAAAGGAGGTAGCGAGGTGGGTGTCAGTCTCTTTTGTCAAGTAGCAAGTGACAGGATGAGACGAAATGGCCTCCAGTTGTGCCAGGGGAAGTTTAGATTGGGTATTGGGCAAAATCACTTCACCAAAAGCGTTGTCAAGCACTGGAACAGGCTGCTCAGGGAAGTGGTTGAGTCACCATCCCTGGAGGTATTTAAAAGATGTGTAGACGTGGTGCTTAGGGACATGGTTTAGTGGTGGACTTGTCAGTGTTAGGTTAATGGTTGGATTCAATTTTAAGGGTCTTTTCCAACCTAAATGGTTCTATGATTATGTGAAAACAGACCAACAGGGTAGAACTGACTTGCATAGGTTCATGCAGTAGTTCCACGACAGCTGAGATTACAACCTCCCTTAACACTTGGTACCCAGCTTTGTGTTCTGCTCATTCTACCTATAAATCTGTCCAGCTGTACTCTTGAGTTCTAATATGGGCACTCAGGCAATTCCTTGTGTTGTGTTTTCTACAATTATAACTCCTTTGATCAGGTTTGTGTTTGGGTGTTATGAAGACATGATTTTTGTTTCAGCTGTCTCCTTTAAACAGGTAAAGATGGTCTTTATGTTATGTTTGCATCTCCTGTGGTAAAATGTTTTCCTCTTTATAGAGATTGGCATATTTTATGTGTTTAGGGAGAAACTCATTCGCCTTCAGCATGAGAACAAGATGTTAAAGTTGAACCAAGAAGGTTCTGACAATGAAAAGATAGCCTTGTTGCAGAGCCTTCTTGATGATGCAAACTTACGGAAGAATGAATTGGAGACAGAAAACAGGTAAGAGGATTTTTTCTCTCTTTCAACTGACTTTTCTAATGATGATGTATACTTTTCACTGTACCGTGTCTAGTACTCCTTACTGGAGTCAGTCCAGTGGAAGGCCACAAGGATGTGATTACAGGACTGCAGCATCTTTGATATAAGAAGAGTCTGAGGGATAGAGACTAGTAGCCTGGAAAAGAGAAGGCTCAGGGTGGATCTTAGCAATGTTTATAAATACCTGATGGGAGGGTCTAAGGGAGATGGAGCTAGACTCTTCTCAGTGATGCCCAGTAATGGGGCAAGAGGCAGTGGGCAGAAATTAAAACACATTAAATTTCATCTAAATATAAGAATATACTTTTTTTTGTACTGGGATGGTTGCTGAACACCGGAATAGGTTGCCCAGGGAGGTTGTCTCCATCCTTGGAGATACTTAAAACCCAGCAGGACATGTTCCTAGCCAACCTGCTCTAGCTGACCCTGCTAGATTAAGTCAGTCAGCATACAAATGTCCATGGGACCAGACAGCATGTATGTCAGCATGCTAAGGTAGCTGGCTGATACCGTTGTGGGGCTGCTCTCTATCTAAGCTTTGAATGCTCTCTATCTAATCTTCCCTGATGTTCCCTTTTGATTGGGGAAGGTTCCTGAAGCCTGTGAAAAAGTAAATACTGCACTCCTCTTAACAAGGGCAAGAAAGAGAGTCTGGAGGACTACAGAGAGTGGTCAGCCACAGCACATTTTCTGGAAATTTCACAAAGCAAGTTCCCCTGTCATCAGTTTCTAGCCACACTAGAGACAAGAAAGTAATTGGGAAAGGCTAAGATGAATTTATTCAGGGTAAATCATACCTAACTAATCCGGTTGCCTTGACAATGAAATGACTGCCTATGTGAAGGAGTGAAACAGTGGACGGTGCTTACCTTAGCAAAGGCTTTTGCACAATCTCCTATAGTATCCTTATGTTCAGAATGGTTAGATATAGACTACGTGGACAGTAAAGTGAGTGGAAAATTGATTGGGCCCAAAGCGTTGGAAACAGTGGTAGAAAATCCAGCTTGCGCAACCGGTTGCTCAGACTTCAATACCAGGACCAATGCTGTTCATCACCTTTATTAAGAACTTGACTAATGGGAGAGACTATGCTCTCAGCAAGTTTGAGGATGGTACCACATTGGGAGGAGTGATTGATCTGCTGAAAGGGAGAGCTGTTATTCAGAGGGGCTCAGCAGTCCAGAGAAATGAGCTGATGGGAGCCCTGCCCCTGGCTGGGAGGAGCCTGGCAATGCTGGCTGGGACCAACAGGCTGGGGAGCGCTGCTGCAAAAGCCTTGGGTTCCCAGTGGGCAGTAAAGGAGGATGTGTCAGCTGGGGACCTTGCAGCTGTGACCTGGGCTGTCCTCAGCAGGGTGCAGGCATTCAGTCTGGGAAAATAGTCCTTCATGTCTCATCCATCAGTATTTATGAGACCACATCTGGACATAGTACAGGAAAGACATGTGTGCACAGGAGTGCAGCAGAATACTACTAAGGTGAGGGACGCTGCAGCAAGTGATACGTGGGATAAGACTGAGAACTGGGTTTGTTCATGCTAAAGAAAAAGGGGCATATAGGAGGTAATACTGTGGTCTACCTCTGCCTGATGGGTGTCAAGAAGACAGAGCCAGACTCTTCTCAGAGATCGACAGTGGAAGGACAAATGTCAACAGACACAATATGGACCATGGAGTATGGGGAAATTCTGACTAAATACAAGGAGGAAAACATTCCCAGAAGACATTTCTAAGCTCTAGAAGAGGGGCCCAAAGATATTGTCAGACCTCCACCCTTAAAGATGTCCAAACTTTTACTGGTTGTGGTTCCCAGCAATCTGCTGTAAATACAGCTGCTTTGAGGGGGAGATTGGATTTAGACAATCTTTGGAGATCCCTTCCAACCTGCAGGTTTATAGGATTCTGTGACTGTAAAAGCAGTAAACTAGTAGCTCTCACACAGTAAAACTGACTGTTAGGTACTGCTGTTTCATGTATATAGAAAGTATATAGAAATGACTTTTTAATACATGTATTTATGTTGTCTTAGAAGAGTATCAGAATGTTCTGGATGACTACAGGCTGTAATCTCTGGAACTGCCGTATGCTCTAACTACTGTTGTAAATTGTCTGGAATAAAATACAGTATTGCATCTCCTGTGTACGTGACCTGAAATGACTGCACACAAAAAATCTCAGGCTTCCTCTTTCCGTTGTTTGGTTTTTTTCTGAAAAACAAAATATAATCTCTTTCCTAGATTAGTAAATCAGAGACTTCTCGAAGTGCAGTCCCAGGTTGAAGAACTACAAAAATCTTTGCAGGATCAAGGTTCAAAAGCTGAAGATGTAAGTAGAAATGTACATAAAACTTACATTCAAGCAGTTGCCATTTTTGAAACTTTCAACTTTTTGTAAAAAAAATGGAAAAGAAATATGCAAATGGATATTTCTGATAATTTTCCATATTTACTCATATGGTTTTATCACTAAATTGTGCTTCTCTAAATAGGATGTAAGACATAGTAAGAATTAGTCTAGAAAAAAAAATCCTATGTAGAGAAGTTGTCAACTACATTCTGTTTGATTAGTTGTGTCTGTTCCAATAGTAAACTTAGCGTTAAAATTATTTAATTAGAATAGAGAGTTTTACAGGGAGTTAAGGAAATGTTAATTTTCCATGTCTTAATAAAGTATCTGAAGTTATTTTTGGTTTAGTTTTGTTAATGAAAGTTAAGGCCTTTACTGCCAGTGGAAGCTCTGTAATTGTGGATGTAAATGTATTTTGTAATGCAAGAAGCCAGACAGTTCAAAACTAAAAAAAAGTCAAATAATTAGGCCGTCAACATAATGCAGCATTTTCTGTTTCTGTACATGGAGTCAATTTTATTTTTAGTGTAAGAATACGCTGTGTCAGAATTAGCGTGGAAAACAACTTTCAGTCTTCCACTCAAAAGTTGTGTTTGCCATTTCCTGTATTTGAGAGAAGAAGCTCTAGAATTTTCTTGAAAGCAGTGATGTGCAGAACTGTACATGCACAGTGTATGCTCACAATCTCAGTGTATTGTGTTGCTAATTAGCAACAAGTTGTAATGTGTTCCTTTCTATTTTTGTGGGTTTGTTTTAACTAATTTATATAAAAAAGCGGAAGTATTTGCTAGCTGCTTGTTTTCATTTAAGAGTGTGTTTAATTTAGCATATCCTTTTAATTTTCAGAATAAGCTGTATGAAAGTAAAACACCTAGCTGGGTTCAAATCAGATTGTTTTCTTAAGTAACTTAAAAAGCATTTTAGAATGCATTTTAAAATAGGTCCACACTGTTATGTGATTCTGAGATATGCTTTGTTGTCTTGGTTATTGGCCAAAACCAGATAGTTCAGGGTGAACACAAATATGTAAAAATTACTCTCAGATATTGAGTATGGTAAACTATCTCTGTCTAATTGAATTCAGCTTTATTTACTGCAGTTTTACTTGTGTCCCTTTCTGAGGCTCTGGTTTGCATAGCGATTTAGGATGTGTCTGCAGTTCAGTTATAGAACTGGTGGCACAGCAAAACACCACCATCACAAGACCATGGTGCAGCCTGCTGTGTGTACCAGGCAGCCCTTGTCAAAGCAGAGCTGGCAAGTTTGTCATGCAGTTGCTGCATTCCTGGCTTCTGTGTAGGTCTGACCATGCCAGTGGTGACTTATAGGCACTAATCCCACGGCCTGTTTTGCTGAGTTTGGTGTGTAGGGTTTCACTCGCTCTTAAAGAAGAAAAAGAAC
>NW_010562564.1:40332-44811 GCF_000687285.1 Phaethon lepturus
ACGCTGCAAGACCTACTGAAGATATGGACACCTCATCCAATCTCCTACACAAAGCAGAGCAAACCTCAAAGTTAAACCCAGCTGGCTTAAGTAGTTGGAAGTTGTGCTGGGACCACCTGAATTATCCTTAAGATATCCTTACAAAAAGAGTGATTCTTCAGAAGCATGAGAAAAGGATAATGAGACATGGCATACAGTTCATTGATGCATCATTTTCAGCATGTTTCCTCTGTTTTTCACTACTTGTCTGCAAAAATGCACTGAAATCTGTGTTTTTGTATACTTACACTGTAACTGTGCTTAACCCAGAAAACTGAAGATCCTGTTTGTATTCAGTCCAGAAATGTATGGTGAGGGCTTGGGGCGGAGTCGGGGGTGGTGGTGTGTGTTTTGTTTGTTTGTTTTAAGTTTTGTTTGTTTCCAAAGTTTAAGTAATTTTTAGGCTTACCCAAAAAGTAGTAAAAGCACTATCCTAACCCAGGGAAGTATCACTGCAATGATACATGCTGCTTGCCAAGGTCCATGTGGGGAAGCAGTTTAGGTTTTGTATTGGAGTGCAGTGGAAGGCAGATGTTGGGAAGATACCAATGCCGTTAGGCCTGTAATGGGCACTGACACATCCCATTAGGATTCATGATTAGTCCATCCTGGCTGTTGCTTTGCTAGCCAGGGAAAGGCCTCCTTACCCCAGCCTTCCAGACTACAGAATCAGCTCAGACATGCCTAGTGTGAAACTCAGACATGCCTAATGTGATCAGAGTAGCAGGTTTGAGTTATTGTCCTCCAGAATGCAATGATCATGTGTAGGGCTGCTCAACAGGTACCCTGAACAGCTTTGACTACATCATTTGCATGCCTTATTATCACTTACTTTTGTCATCTTTGTTCTCCTTTTCTCTGCCCTAGTCCCTTCCTATAAAGCAACCTGCCTTTAGTTACTTCTACTCCACTGGACCTAGTCTTGCTAGATCGATATGAAATCTGGTGTTTGTCATACTGTTACATATGCAATCTTGGTCTTATGTGCCGTTACTGATACAGTTACTAAGTCCTCCTGAGTTTGCATCTCCCATAAAAGGACCCCAAAACTCTGTTACCTGTTCAGTTTTCTCAGAAGTTCAGCCATTTTGGTCATTTGGTGAAACACTGGAAGAGGTTGCCCAGAGAGGTGGTAGATGGTAGATTGCTGGAAGCATTCAAAGTCAGGTTGGATGGGGCTTTGAGCAACCTGATCTAGTTGAAGATGCTCGTGTTCATTGCAGGGGGGTTGGACTAGATGACCTTTAAAGGCCCCTTCCAGCCCAAACTTTTCTATGATTCTATGATTACTCTTACTATCTGTGAAATCTGGCTGTCCCTCATGGTGCTGTTTATAACTTTTATCACCTTCTCATGGTGGTAACAGTGCCATCAAGCAATTTTCTCAAGTTACGTGCCATAGTTTCTCTCACCCTGATGAATTAGCTTAACCTCAAGTGAGAGCCTAGCCTGCAGAGCCTTAACATGCAGAACAAAACCAAACTTTGCCCTCAAAAAGGGGACAGACCTATTCCTTTGGCTTGTTTACAAGCATGGAAAAAATTTCCAGCAAAAAGACTTTCTGTAGGTTTTTTTATGTAAAAGAAAGATAGCAATTAAATTCTGGGGAGGATACCTGTTTTCTAAAACCACCCTGTAATAAGTTTTTTTTTCTGGTGTTTTGTGAGTGGAACTTGTCAGCAGTGGGAGGAAAAAGCAAAATAGTGAATTTTTTGCTGATTTTTACAATTTTATTATAGAAATATTCTTTCTATTTTGAACAGATAGGATGTTTGAATGAAGTTCAATGTAAAACTAGATCAAAATTAGATAAAGCTTTTTTTTAAAATGGGGATTTTTTTAAGAGACTGGTCTTTCTATGAGAGAACAACATTTATAGTAATTACTTGTTAGGAGCAGAGGATTTGGATATATGGCTTTGATGCTGACTGAGACTTTAGAAAAAAGTAATGGTTTCCCATTTTTAGAGTAATTTATTTGAATTTATCTACTTTGCTACTGTACATACTGTATACTTATATACAGCATCTTTGGCTGGCTAAAATCACACATTTTACCTTTTATTCTCTTTCCTAATCTCGTGACTTGGGTAAATTACTCTGGGTAAACTCCGTCCTGCTTCTTTTAATTTTGTGTGTGGTTTATCATTGTTAGTTTCTTGCTTGTGAGAACATATGATCATTCTAGATGGGAGAAGGGTTACTCCCACAGCAATGCTGGTACTATGTAAATAATATATATGAAAATATACCAGTGGAATCAATGTTGACAAGTAGTTGTGTCTGTTCCAAGGTAAATTCAATTGCAATACAAGGATCGCAGAAGAAAAGCTGAGTTCAATTTTTATTTTCTTACTTTAGGAAAACGGCCACTGCTGCCAACTTTTTCCTTTTGTGTTCAAACCTACCAATAGTCCCCTACATGATCAGACATGAGTGATGGTGCCAGTTCAAATGCTTTGTGACCAAGAAAGATGCATACAAACATTTATTGTTACAGAAAAGGTGGTGTTGCTGCAGTTGTTCAGAGGACTGGAAAAGAAAAAAGCACAATGGTCAAAACCTGCATATCCTTAGCTGCTACTGATGTCTGACTCTAAAGTCAGTAGAGTCATGCTGTCTTGTTTTTACATAAGGAAATACGACTTTGAAATAACGAAAAAGCATGACCCAGGAATATGATCAAAGACAGGATTTTGAAATATTTACACTATAACAAAGCTATAAGCTTTTTTGGGTGCACATGGGAATTGTCCACTGGAGGAAAAGCAGTTAAGTAATTTTGTTGATTTTATCTTATATTTTGGTGGAGTTCTTATATGTGTGGACCATCAGCCACATGCTAGACCTCCAGTGTGATTGGTACTGGATAAATACAAACGAAAAAGGCAGTTTCTGACTTAAATATTCTACATTTGTGTTGTATTCAATCAGTGTGTCAATAACACAATTCAGAATCATTCCATAAAAACACATGCATTTCTTAATTTTGGTTATAGCCCAATAGACTGCATATTTTCTCCTGTTTTGTTACTTGTATGATTTTTGTTTTAAAATTACTTTCCAAAACAGCAGTTGCTCTCCTTTGAAATTCTGGTTTAAATATAATGATTTACAAATGTCCTTCTTTACTATTTTTATATTTTTGTTTTTAGAGATATGTTTTAGAAAATGTTACAGGATGAAACTGCTGATGAGAAAGAGGAGAAAAATGTGCATGCGTGAAAAAATGCATAGCTTTAACTTCTTCTGTTCATGACTTTCTAAATAGTTTCTTCTGTTGGCTGCTGTTTTGCTTTATACTAATGTCATCTCTGTTTCTTGGCATGGGCTTCTGTTCAAGGCTATTGTGAGTATGGCTTTCTATTTTCTTAACACTACTTTCAGTTTATAGACATTTATTGGGTTTGGTTTTTTTTGAAAGATACTCACTGTGTTTGAAGTGAATTTAAAATTAAAATAAAATTTACTTTGAAGCTTTTATTCAAAGAGCTTATCTAAATGTGATTTAACCAGAAAGTGGAACACTGTAAGTTGTATGATGATTTTTACGTGTCTGTAACCAATAAAGATAAGAAACAGAAAAGAGGTAAAATTTCCTCTGTACTTCAGTCAGAAACACTCTACTCCCTGTAGATTCTATGAGGACAGGAATTTACTTCAACTAATTTGCCACATGTCTTCATGCAAATTGTTTCTTAAAAGAGGATTCTTCTTGATTTTTGTTGTTTATGGATCTTGCTTTTAGTGATCTAGTTCCTGGGAGGATATTTGTAGAGTTATAAAGTGCTCTAATTTCAGGAAAGGCACACAGCTGTGGAGGGAAGGATTACTACAGCAGAGGATGACTTTACAGTTGTGATCTAAAACTGAATGAAGTAAAAAGTTGGATTTTGGTTAGAATGTCAAAATCACATGTTTTAAAATAATTTTGAAATTATGTTAAATCTTCACAATATATTAAAACATTTAACTTTCTGTTTTAGTCAATTCTTCTGAAAAAGAAACTTGAAGAACATCTGTAAGTATTTTGTTTGCCTATTTTGTTTGCCATTTGGTGTTTTCCATATGGTAAGGAAGGCAGGCAGTCATTAATCATGCATCTGGAAAATATACAACTAGAAGAAATTAGATAGCACAAGAGTGTTTGGGAATCCACTGTTCAGATACTGTTTTCATGTCATAGAAAATCTTTGTGAAAGCAGTAAGAAGGATGAAGGAACCATTTTGTGGTGGTTAGAAGACTTTGCTTAATGTTGTGTAAATCTTTACTCAGGAGGACTAAGTAATTTTGTTCTGAGGAAAGCATGTTAATGTAAACAAAATTAATTTGTTTATTTTTTAGTATACATTATGGCATAAAAGGTAACATTTTAGGAAGTGTTATCATTTTGTTCTGCTATTTCTGCAACTCTTTTACTTACCTCAAATGCAAAGAGCG
>NW_010562564.1:44842-53158 GCF_000687285.1 Phaethon lepturus
TTGCAAAAAAAATGTAGTTTCTGTTGCCTTTGGGCTTAACCGTTCTTTCTCAATGTAATCTCAGTTACAAGTATTCATTTTAGGCATGCATTATACAATTAACTGTGAGTTCTAAATTAAGTTTATAATTACTGAGAATGAAGCTGGTTGTTGTTACAGTTCTCCATGCACTGTAATGCTTTTCAGTTTATTTAACAAGTATTTCTACAGTGACATTGTCATTTGTCCTCATGCCCTACAGCAAAAATCAGTCGTGCTGTCAGAAATATATCACTATCTGAGGAGTTTTTGTATTGTTTATTCAGTTTGCTTTTGTGTTCATTCAAGCACAGTAATAATATTGGAAAAACAATATGTGCTTTTATGGTTTGTAACAGTGAGAAGCTCCATGAAGCTAACAATGAGCTACAAAAGAAACGAGCTATTATTGAGGATTTGGAACCAAGATGCAATAACAGTTGTGAGTTACCTGTGCAGTCCATTTGTTTTCTTCATAAAGTATTTCATGTGCAGGTCTTTAATTATGGAGGTGCAAGATAAACAAAATGTACGTTTTAAATGGCACTGATATGTATGTTGTTAATTTCTCTGGAAGCTACTGTGACCAAAAAGATGCTTCTAACCCTTGAAATGCAGGGGATCACATTTGAGAGACCACCATAGCAGGAAATGACAATGGTCGTAGCAGTACTGAGTCACTGTCATACCTGTCATTGAACCTTAGCTGTTCAGAACTGTCATGTCTCCCAAGACCCTAATTGATGATGGCCCTTGCTGCCATCATCAGGTTATTTTTACTCCCAATATATATTCCTTCAGTGTTTTTTCAGAATAATGTTGTAATTTGAGAAAATTTTTGGATACTGGTCAAAGAGAATGTAGGATATATGTCATATTGCTCAGATGATATCCAGAACGCAGCATCCAGTTGTTTTTTAGCACATTAATGCTACTTTTTTCCTGAGAAGTACTGAAGGAGGTAGATTGGTTTTTTCCAAGCCTACTTATTATAAAACAAGGCAAAAGATTGGAACCAATGACAGCTTTCCTGATTTGTGCCAAAGTGATTTTATTCATAAAGAGATCGAGGAAGATAGAAATATCAGTTCAGTATTCATTACATACATTCTGTATCCAAAAAGAATTTTCATTTGTGTTGAGCTAAAACTGCCAAATATGTTATAAATTCCACATCTTAGGAAATGTTAAAACACTTGGAAATGAGGTTCAGGGACATGTGTAGCTGATAAACACATAATTCTTTTGTACTTGGTAAGCTTCAGTGCGAGTGTAATAGTCTTCTGGCTCACTAGGTTCTAAACGTTAGGACATATTGAGGCTGCTGTAGTTAGTTTACTGAAATTATAAGTTGCTTTTTAAAAATCTAGGTCTGAACTTTTTTCTTGGTAAAATAAAAATAGTTCTACTTTTATTCCTTTCTTTCCACGCTCAAGAAATGTGTGTGAATTATTTTTTCAGATTATTTTAACTATCCTGGGTATGGCCAAAATGCTCCAGCATTGCGCAAGAATCACGGCACATTTTGAAAAATAGATTCTTGCAATCTTGGAGACCATCTGCTGTTGGTCCTCTTACTGATCAATTCTTACCTGGTCTGGTTACCAGCTTAGTGTTTTCAGAGTACTTGGAGAGAAAACTTTAGGAAAAACATGAAAGAACATTTGAAAATGAGGCTGCAAAACAGATGGACTGCAGGTTGCCTATTATCTAACATTGTCTGAGAACCAGATGTCAGTGTTATATGTTATTTGATCCAGGACGGTGCAATTGATCCCCCCCCCACCCACCCCCCACCCCCAAGATGTGAGAAGATGTAGAGAAGACATATAAGCAATACTGGCTTGACATATTCTTATATCAACACAGGAAAAAGCTCTGCAATGAAATTGACCCACTGGTCTGCATTGCTGCTTAAGAAAATGTGGGGTAAAAATTAAATGGAGTATATTCGTATCACAAGTCTGATAAATTGTGTCCAGTGTTACAGTTCAGCAGATTTAAGCAGGAGTTGTGCCTGTTAAGAATTATTCCTCTTACACAAAATAGGAAAACTAATATTTATCTCAGTTACAATACCAAGATGTTATGGAATCTGTAATTCATTAGTAAATTCATTTTCTAAGTGTGTTCAGTAATAGGATTGATTTATGATTTCATTTCTCTCTATTTTTTCATAACTTTAAAAAACTCAAAATTTGTGTACAAAACAGCCACCTCATGAGATTATGTAGGAGTACACATTTTTAACATATTTCTGAGCTGTTCAGTAATTAAAACTATGGTGTATACTACATCGGGTTCCTTATGTTAGCTTTTCTTAAGTGAAACAAATTTTAGCTATGCCTCCAATGTCTGTTGAAAAAACATGAAAATAAACATAATATAATTATGTTATTCTCCAATGTGTGCATCTTCTGACATAAAGCACTCAAAATTGAAGAATTACAAGAAGCTTTACGGAAAAAGGAGGAGGAAATGAAGCAAATGGAAGAGCGATACAAAAAGTATTTGGAAAAGGCCAAAAGTGTAAGTATGTGTTTCATGTTAACGATCCCTCTCTGACAGAGTGCACCATGTGTCCACTCTGCAGGAATAAAAATGAAAGAGCTATCTGTAACACAGACTAGCAAGTAAAAGAGAAGGAAGGCCCAGTGAGTTCTTTGTATCTTCTTACTGTTACTGTACCTAATACTGATTAGTTCTGCAGAAGATTTTACCCTGTTTTTGTGTTCATGACTGTCACCTTTTGCTACCTATCCTCAAGCCCTTCTGATGCCTCTGTATGAATGTATACCCACTGCTATAGATTTTTGAGTCGCCCAGACAAACCTTTTTAAGAACTTTCATGTTGGCTGATGACAAAGAGAGGGTGTTAAACTGTTTCTGATGCTATGATAACCTATTTCTTGGTGGAAATTCTTCCGGACTTCTGTCTCTGAGTGACAAATGTAGAGATAAGCTAAAGTGGTGTCTATGCTAGACTGGCAGTATAGAAATAACCAAAATAGCTGTGTTGTATTTTAGAATTGGAGAACCACCCATCTAAACCAACTCAAGGGAAGAAAGCTCTATGAGCAAAAGTAGTCTTTAATTGGCATTTGTGCTGGGACTTCTGGCACAGTTGTCATGAGGTGTTCTACCTCTTTGTACACACAAGTACAGCTTAGTAGCACCAAGTACAGGCACAGCTGGACCAACAAACTCTGATTTTATCAGTTTGGCAGGGAGGGAAAAAGGAAGTTTGGGATTCTTTCCTTTACAGGTGGCTGGATCTGTTTATGTGTGTTTCTGGATGGTGTAAGCTTCTTCGGTGCTCAATCAGTAATGTCTGTCTTACCTGGAGCAGATAATTTGATACACTTTTCTATCAATATAGCTTTTAGCTACATGGAATTTCATCAGGCCCTAATTGCTCACATAAATTGCTTACTCTTTTTGAGGGGCTCAGAATTTACAGGCAGAGGCAATTTCACATGTGCCAGAACCATCTTTACCAATTTAAATTTGATTTTTTTTTTTCCTTTGTTCATCCTTTGCCCCTGATTTCTGTTCATGTTCTGGTTTAGCTAACTGGTTTAGAAACTGTTTTAATATGGACTCTTACTGATGCTTTTTCCAAGTACAGTGATCTTTTTAACTGAACCACCTTTGAGAGTTGTTACATTTCTCTGATGACGTTCAGCATTGTCTTTGCCTTTACTGTTTAATATACACTTCTGTTGAGAATCTTGCTAATATTTAAGTATGGTGTTGAGAATCTGGGTGTACTACCAGCTTTGAAGTGGCAATATTGTGATCTCAATCATAGTCCCAGTTCTTCTTTTACCATACCTTGATATTTTATTTGAGTTTCTTAAAAGCATACCAGTGCTTTGTCTGATAATGGTAGTATCAATGGTAGTATCTTTGCTGTGGATGCATATCATTACATTGGAATCTGTAAGTAGGTTCCTAATTTGGCTAAACTTTATGCTTCTTTCCTTTACTTCTACTTGTTAGACATTTCAAAAGTCTTCAGGAAGTCTAAGTAATTTTTGTTACCTTTTTTTTACATCTTATGTTGCTGACTGTGTCTCAGAGTATTCCAGCAAAAGACAGAGTCACTATTTCCCTTTTCAATAAAATTTGTTTATTTGTACTGTGTTAGTATGGGGTGTTTTATACAATGATAACATTCATTATTTTAGTTAGGTTAGCTTTTTGTGATCTTCTTACCAACTTTCAGTTTTGTTTTTTCTTTCTTTTTATTGTGAAGACAACTACAATCATTATAGCCTTCCAGTATAGAACCTGTATCCAGATCTAATGTGTATTTTCTTAGAAACATAGTACACTTCTATGAATCTTCCTTCATGAGTACTGTTCAGGAAAAATTACGTACTAAAATTTGAAGCACTGCTTTATGGCTGCATCTGGAGACGATTCTGAAATGGGTAGAACCAAAAGATGTGAAGTCTCTTTCTGTATATCCAGAGGTTGTTAAAATGTTTTAAGCTATTTTGTATCAAAGTTTTAGGAATCTAGGCATTTTGCTGGATTTGTTCTTGGTTTAGCTGTGTTTTCTAGCATTCATGCTACCTGTGATGCATGCTACATATGAACGTAACCAGGTGTCCCTTCATCTTATTAGTGACATAATGATCATGCATGTGCCACAGAATGCTTCTTGGCTTAACAGAGCTATCTAGAGGTCACAGCATCTGGTACTCCAGGTACATGAATCTTGGCATCTTTCCATAAGGACCAAAGTGGTCCTTCCTCAGGTGGGAGGAATTGACAGATAGGTGAACCTCAGCTATAAAGAGAGAAACCTGTGAGAGAATGTTTCTACCACTGTGGCCCCAAGGTAGTGCAGTTAGGGATAGGAACTGCATATGTGAGCCTGGGATACTGAACCTCTTGGGTGTCACTTGTTCCTATTGGTAGTTTTGTTTCACAGCCCTGTAAAAGAGAGCCCAGTTCAGATGCTGTAATGTATTATGGCTGATGTTCAGAGGCGGAGCCTTTGCCATGCTGGCTGTCAAGACTGTTTTACAGGAGTCAACCTCTTAAAACTGCACATCCCTCAGTTTCACATTTTGGGGTGTCATTTCTCACCACTGACATGTTTCAAGTCACTTTTTAATTTCTTAACCTGACATAAAAGGTTGTAATTCTTTGACGTTTTTCCCTTCAATTAAATTGCTTTTGCAGGATTTAATTAAAAGTAAACTGGTTTTCTCTTACAGGTCATCCGTACCTTAGATCCTAAGCAGAACCAGGGTGCAGCTCCTGAGATTCAGGCTCTGAAAAATCAGTTGCAGGAGCGGGACAGAATGTTTCATTCACTGGAGGTAGTAATCCTCGTGTTTCCTGGCAGCTGCATAATTCCTCATTGTTTTTTAAGTATAGACTAACACTTTTATTATACTTTGGTTTTAAATTATGCTTTTTTGATGTTTGTTTTATAGAAAGAATATGAAAAAACAAAAAGTCAACGAGAAATGGAAGAGAAATTTATTGTTAGTGCCTGGTACAATATGGTAAGAACCTCCCAAACTTTTTATTAAAAAAAAAAAAAAAGGAAAGAAACTATTAATGCTAGTTGTTTGTGGGTTGTTTATGACAGTATTCATTCATTTACAGTTTTTTGTTCAAAAAGCATTTTCCAACACACAAACACAAAAACAAATGCTTTTCAATAATTTTAAGTTGGCACTATGTAAGAGTATGTTCCTGTGATAACCTTGGGGTAAAGGAAAAAGAACGTTTGCTATTTTCAAGTTTTAAAACCAGAAATGGTACTTTCTAGAGGGAAGAATACCTCAGATACTATTGCGGAATTCCAGCCCTTCAGTTACACTAAGGTGACTTAGAGTGCTCAAATTTCGTTTCTTACTCGATTCTTTGCTCAGGTCTTCCAGTTATTTCTAATGAAAGGGCACAAGAAAAGCAATACAGCTTACTTGCTGCAGTTAGTGCTCTGACAAATGACCCCTTTAACTTGGGTGCAAGTTTAGCCCCATGCAAAGGGTCAGTACAGGGGCAAGACCCTCACTTAAATTATTCAAACCATAAGGAAGTGATCTGTGCAGCCATACAGCTTTTGCTGGGCCTGTATGCCAGGAGATTTTTCATCTTCATCAACTGTGTTCAAGATTTCTCTTTGGCACAGTGTGGCTGCATTGAAACTGCTTTTCAGATAGAAAGAATCCGTGACCTGTGTAACATTCACGTTTCATTCTGCTTCATCATAGAGTTCAAATTCCTTCTCTCTGTCTTCCCTTGGAAGAGTTTCCTTCTTGCTGTTCTAGGTTCTTATGTCCATGAATAGTGAGCCAAAAATGATACTTAAGCAGAGTGTTTCAATCCTTTAAATATTGAAGGCATTCTGAAGTGACTAGTGTCCTTGACTAATTTTGTAACGTTAGTCCCACTGACAAGCAGAAGATAAGCCTGAGTTAAGAGCTGTGGTTTAGTAGCCTGTCAAGAACACTGAGATGAGCACTGATAGTTTTGTCTGTGTCTTTCTCTAATTAGCTTCTGCTTTTATACACAACTACGCATCCCATCACAGCTTCCTTCATTACCTCCTCGCATTTACTCCTGCTGAAGACGTCCTCCTGCCATATGATCTGGTATTTTCACAGAGGATGACAATGCCGTAATTATTTTCAGAAGAAAAGTACTCTTCTAGCTCAACATGCTGAAGGGGCCAGGGTGGGGAGGGCAAGTACTTTTGAAAAGACTCATCCAGTTACCGTGTGTTTATGTGGAGAAGCATTATGTTCAGATCTGGGACACTGAGGGACCTGCTTCCCAACAGCTACTCCAAACCCAGACAATGATTGTGGGGCCAAGAACGCACAAAGAATTAGGAAGAATATCTTAGCTTTATCGTTGAAAATGTGATGCTTTGTGTTTGAAATTCAAAATAGCTTTGTCAGTGTTGGTGAAGAAAGAGATAATAAATAAAATGTAAATGAGTAAAGTTGTTCAGTGTTATGTGTTGATACTCACTGAGAAGTTTCTCTTTGTCCATAGGGAATGACTCTGCATAAAAAAGCAGCAGAAGATAGACTGGCTAGTACAGGCTCAGGACAATCCTTCCTGGCTAGACAAAGGCAAGCCACGAGCACAAGGAGATCTTACCCTGGTCATGTCCAGCCAGCAACAGCAAGGTAGAGAAGCCTTGCCCTTAGAAAGAAAACTGCCCTGTGATCCAGGCCACTTCTGTTGCAAGTGTCAACATTCAAGGAAAATCAACCAGCATCCTTTCTCTTTCTCCCTTGTTACTGCTATTAATTTACAGTTCAGGAAAGGGTTTTATTATGGTTTCTCATTGTTCTCTAACACCCTTTACTTACATTTTTTGGAGTCCATCTCTCTCTCTCTCTCTCTCCATTTTTTGAATGTGCCAAAGTTTTGAAAACATCTAGAGGAGTGCTGTACAATAACAGTCTTATTTGTATGAAGCCTGGTCTCTTAAGAAAAGCCTCATATGGGCTGTGTAACAATGTAAATTTCCTGTCACAGTTGATACGTTTGTGCTTATAAGGGTTGTTACACTTCGTAAGACTCTTTGTTCAAAGGGAATTAGGCTTTTTATTTCATGTGCTAACCTGTTGCTTCAAAGAAATGCTGAAAACTCATTACAGAAATGAAAAATTAGTATATATCATTGTGAAATATATTTGCTACTAAAAAAACTACCATTGGCAAAAAGATTTTTTTTTTTTTCAATCTCCTACATGCAAAGTTTGCTTTTATTCTTAATATGGAAGCAGGATAATTTTTTTCAGGTTTTTCTTTATCAACTGGTGTTACCTCTTTTGCTGGCAGAGCTGAATATTTCAAATGGTTTGTGCCACTCTTCTTGGTCAAGTGTATGCTTAATACATATTATTAAAAGATTGAGAAATATTTAGAATGCTCTAATATGCTACTGTATCATCCATTTAAAAAGGACATTTGTTTAAAAAATTTTTAACTATGGGTGAACAGTACATAATGGATCAAGGCCCTGATTAATATTGTTGTTCGTGTATTCCAATTGTCATCCCCTACTAAAAGACTTGCTTTTAATATGTTGATTCAGGGTATAATTGTATCAGTTGCCTTACTAATGGTACCAGTGCCTTCAGGTGAGTTTGTTGCTGACTTTGTTGGAAACGGGATGTGATTTGTTGTATTGCCTTTTTAGTGTGTAGCTGGTTAATTGTACATTACTCAGTGTAGCACTTTCATGTTGATCAGTGAGGTGGATGGTGGCCCGTACTGTTAATTTAGGTTTTGTTCCTACAAAGTTCTGCTCTT
>NW_010562564.1:53178-57247 GCF_000687285.1 Phaethon lepturus
ATGCTCTTCTTATCATTTTTGTCAAAGAATTGATGGACACAGAGGACCTGAGTGTTGAAAGTTTCATATACATACATCTTGTGGTGATTGTTATAAACATTTTTCATTTAGAGACTGTTTGTACCCTAATTCACATGGAATCTGGTTTATAAATTTACTCTTTTACCTTATTTTAATGCCCTTTTTCATAAATACTTTTAGAGAAAAGACATACTAGCATTTATTAATCATCTGAAGGTCTGTGTTAATTCACTACTTGGGTGGAATGAGCAAAGGATAATTAAAACAAGCACACCTAGAATTAAAGGGCAAGGAACAGGTGAATGACACCTTCTAGGTACTGTTTTATCCTCAAGTACATCGTCTGTTTTAATCTAGGCTAAGAAATGCATTCAATATGTGTCTGAAAAAATTTATCAGTTCTGATCTTTTCCCCCCAGTAATATGAAAACAGATGCTGAAGTCTATTAGCTGTATATAGGTTTGTCTTTTATTCCTTACATTTGGAAAAAATGATTTTCTAAAAACTCTCTTCACTTAGTCAACCTATGACATATCTCGGCTATGCTTGCAAGATGAGATAAGACAGTGAAAATCTTCTTGTATGCGGAAAGGTAACTGTAAAGGACAGTTTCTGTAGCTCAGTGAAGTGATACTCATTTTGCCGTCTCTTACTGAGATACAGAATACTCAAGGAACAAGAAGTCATATGTGTTATCTAGCAAGGTGATCACAGTTTGTATGTCCTTTACTTGATCTTACTGTGCAATCCATTCTAGTCATTTGAAGAACTCTTTACTGCATGTCATGTGTGAACAGGAGAAAAGAAGATCACTTCTTTGAGGGGATTTGATGTTCTTGTTTGAGATTACAGCATTTTATATCTTGCAGAGAAAGAACCTAAAAATACCTAAAACTCCATTTTTTTTTTTTTTAGTCTGGTTGGCTCTGTCTGTTACCAAACTGCCAAAACCTGTTTATGAAATCAAGGAATACCAGGACCTTAATGGGAAGTTTTATTGCTTAATTTTGTCTAGTAATTTAACTTCCTGTTGCTATTAATTAGGCGCTAGTCTAAAATAACTTGAACACAGTCTGCACATAGAAGAAAACTACTTGCTTTTATTGTTTTAACATTTTGCCTCCAAGGTTTTGATGACAGGCAAATGCCTCTGACAGTTAGGAGATGAACAAATGCTAATAAGAAGCCTCGTTTTTAGCTTCTACTTTCCTATCTCTCATGACTTCTTTCGCTTCTTGGTGGTTGTTGGCTTTTATCTTCTGCTTTGTGGTTCTGGTCGGTCTTTCCTTTTCCCTTAAGATAAGACACTGAAGTGCTTTCTGTAGTCCCCTTCAAGAATATGTAGTGACATTATAGAGCATCAAAGACTGATACTGAATCTGCTTTACTGTTGCTCATAATTATTAGGCAAGATTGAGGAAGCATTTTGTCTTTTGAGGATTCGCAAACTTGTAGAAATTATGGTATTTCCCAGAATTTGTGTTGAATATAATAATCTAAAAGTGTACTGCAATCTTACAGAAATACACTCTGTTGCTATCCAGTTCCAGTAAGTCATTTGTTCTGTTTTCTAGTGGTAATCATCAGAAATCTAATACCTTGTTCTCCAGTGTTTTAGTTCTATTATTTGCTGCATACATCAACTCTTAATTTTTGGGTGTGGATGAATGCAGGTGATGAACATCATTAAACCTTCTCTCTCATAAGAACAGCTTCTTTATTGAAAGAGTTCAGCTTCGTTATTTTCCATGCTTGTTTGTTAGGTAGATTTGGAAGTAGTGTGGTATTAAGAAAAAGAAGCGGCTCAGAGTATGACTTCAGGGAATGAGCACATGTATAGATGAGCTACCAATGAAGGCTGTCTGTTTGTCTTACATCAGTAATAAAAGAATATAAACAAAAAAAACCCTGTAAAACAGAATTCTCTCAGTACCTTAGGTACTTATAAGAAACTTTTAGGAATGCTTTTTCTGGGGCAACAAAGACTATTTACATCAAAATTGTAGTAGTAATTATTAAACCAATGCTATATCCTGTCGTGATACACTACAGAAAAATCCTACAGATTGAGGTTAAAGACAAAAGCTTCTCCAGGGCAGTGATAAAACAGCTGAAGAGTTCATGCGAGTACATTCCTGAGCACTGTACCAAGGATCTGCCCAGAACAATCTCTCAGAGAGATTTTAATTAATGCAATAAAAGATAACAGTTAAATGGAACAATATTTTCATTGTTCAGAGCTGAAGCTTAGTTTCTGGTCTTAAAGGATGTGTGTGCAGTCTAGTTTGTATACTTCTGTGGAGAGTTAAGTTGCCATATCTGATCAGACATTACAGAAAAGAATACTCCCCGTTTTCTTGATAGCAACATGTAACCACTTGGGTCATAACATGTATTTTCAAAGTGCTGTGAAAATGGAAGTAATCTGATTTAAAGGTTGTGTGTTCCACCAACAGTGCAAAGGAAAATAAATGACTAGGGCACACAGCTTCATATGTTGTAAAATGAAATATATAATGGCTACAAGATACTTTTCACTATCACTCTGGAAATACACAAATGATAATTTTGTCCTGTTCTGTTGTCACTTGAGATAGCAGTAATGCTTCTGCAAGTTTTCTGTGGCTTTCTATTCATGTAAGGAGCACTGGCAATTTTATATTCATTGTATATGAAAGAATTAACAGTTAATATTCCTATTACTGCTTTATGATGATCTTAAATAGTAAGCAGTATGTGCAAGCTGTCAAGAAAATTTAAGAGGATTTGGCAATTTTAAAGTCCTCAGTGTTTTGACATGTGCAAGTAGCTTTTGCTTTTCCTCAGTTCTCTATAAAGGCTATCCACTTAGCAACTTCTTGGATGATTTTTAGGGGGTTTAATTGTCTTCATGTGTTGACATTTTCTGTAGATTTGGTAATTGGAAATTATTTTCATTTCACCACTTGATTTTCTTCTAGTTAGTTATTTGGAGGAAGGCTGTCCTGAATGTGGCTAATTTTTCTTCTTCTTATGAAGGAAAACAGTACCTGAATTTTACTCATTTTAGAGAGATTTTTATTCTTCCCTGACATTTTGACTTTTTGCAAGGATTGATGAGGGAGGTATTTTTGCACTCAAAGTTAACTATGCAATACTGACTTATGGGATTTTGCACATGTGTTTTAGGTAGAATGTGGACTCTGTGTTTTGTAGTAATATTGAATTATATTGATAAACTTCAGTATCTAGAAACCAAGTTTAGTGAATTTTGCAGGCATTCTCCTTACTGATATTGTGCAAATAAAAGAGGTTACTCTGTCAGGAAGTACTTTGAAGTGGTGCTTTTTCCTCTAAGCCACATAGTCATACTTCAGGGGTGTTGCCTGCAGAGTTAGTTCGGTAGCTGGCTTATGACTGAAATGTGATCTCAGGAAATCAAGCACTTATAAAGAAACCTTTTCAGAAACCCTTCCTTAAAACAACTGTATTCGCTGATGCTGGCAGTATGATACATTTAGCATTCTGTTAAAATGATGAGGTGAATCGTTATAACAAATTGGATGTATAGATCAGGTAAGCAAGAAATTCAGAATGAAGTTTTGAACCTTACAAACTGCCCACAGTCCAGACACATGTCCCCTCTCAAATCTGAGCAGTCCAGCTCCCATCGGTATTGGCAAGAGCACTGCATTTCAGCTTTGTGCCTTGCATCTGGAGAAAGAAGTGAAATCTTGCATTATCTCATAGGAAGGCGTAGGGTCAAGCAATGAATCTTACCTGCGCTCAGAGCATCTCCACAAGCTAAATCATGTTATTGGCTTGTGGTAGATGCCAGATTCTAGGTAACTCCAGTCTGTCATTTCTAAGGAATCAAGAAAATGTCCTGGCATGACTGATTGCATTACCTTGCTCCTGTGATCTTTCTTCCCTCTGGAAGTCCAGAAAAGGAGCAGAAGCTTGTCAGTGAGTCTGCAGGCTGTAAGTAAAAGTATGGCATGATTTCTTTGCTTTAGAGGTAGAGGAGACAGATGCAAGCAACTATTAAGTACAAAAATCTGAAGAGCG
>NW_010562564.1:57259-63853 GCF_000687285.1 Phaethon lepturus
AGCGGTACGTCTTTCACCATTTTGCTTTTTGGTGTTAATTTTAAAACCATGAAACAGAACCTGAGCTTTTGGAGCCATTGTTTTTGTTTTGTTTTGTTTGGGTTTTTTTTTAATTAATTTTGAATTGCAGTCAATTAAGTATTAGAGGCTTTACCTGTGTGAATAAGGCAGAAGCTATCATTATCAGCTACAGCAACCTCAAACTTCTTGTATCTGGTACAGTGAACCCCTGGAGATTTTGACTCCACTGCCAGCTTCCTTGCACCATTTGGAGATGTTGAGGACTTATCTAGCTTTGTCCTCTGTTTTTCCTTGACTTTAGTCGATTCATTGAAATATTGGGACGCAAAGTTAATTTTTTACATTTATCAGCTCATTGAATTAAGTAATGAATGAATGTTGATTGAGGAGCCCTAAAAACCTGATAAATCATACAGTCCCATGAGGCATTGAAGCAACACCTGGCAGTCTAGCCAAGGCAGCTTCCTAAACAAATTGTTCTGGTGTGAGATTGTAGTCAGTGGATGAGCAGGAGCTCATGATAACAGCTGTAATTGGAGTCCCCATCTATTAGTTGCTAGGGGATAGTTTTGCTGTTAACTTTGCTATGGCCCAGATTCTAACCTTCACTTTCAGGCCTTGCAAAGGTAATGCAGGTCTGTCCTGAAGTAGATCTCTGCATTAGTTGGCTCTGGTTGGCAAATCAGGAATTTCCTGTGCTGCTGTTTGCTGTGTGCATAAAGTCATTTGGAAAACTGCACATCCTTCAGTCTCCTTTGCACTGCATGTCAGTTCCAGACTGAAAGCAGGTTCCATTTGCCAGATAAGAATTTCTTGCTGCTGTCTTGTTGCTTTGGCTCTCAGAGTTTGATCCATACAACATGAAAATCATTGCTAGTAGTGGGAAACCCAGGACAATTAGGAAGCCTTTCCTGTTTGATGGTGACTTTATTCATTGCTCTGCATTAGAGAGGTCCTTTACTATCAGATGATATTAGAATATCACGTTTCATGAAGAGCAACATGGTTGTTTTACAGAAGTGGTCATTTGTCAGCACTTTGTGTGAGCAGTGCTCTGAATAAAAGTTCTAGTGTTGATAAGTAACTTGAGAGCTGGCTGGGATGCTGAAAAAGGCTGCCATCCTTTCTGTGGCTTCAGTGTGCTGGTGTTGTCCCAGTCACTTCTGTGTGTTGAAAAAACAGAAGAGGATAGTGAGAAGTTAAGGAACATTTTAAGGGACGGATAACCACTTGTAATGAAGTAGAACTAATGAGATTAGGCTTTGAGTATTGAAGGGAAATGCCTCACTAAGAAGTAATCCCCCGGGCTGGCAACGAACCTTCACTTACAGCTGGAGTACTTTGGACTGGCAAGGGAAGGAAGTAAGAGAAAGTCACTCCTCCATAGACACATCATCTGCTGCATAAACTCTCTCTGTCTGAAGATGCTACAGAAGCTTATGCTTCTGTGAATGTGAATTTAGCCTTACATCTCTGTTGTCTTCTGAAGTGTTGCTGCCTCAACAGGTAGCTTTAAAATATACTGATTAATTTTGAGGAGTTCTCCAAGAGAAGGAAATCGACAGACAACATTTTTTAGAATAGGATTAGAATTTCTAGTCAGGAAAGGGCACTGTCAGGTTAATTTGTTACATCCTTGAAAGGGAATACACTATCCTGAGTCTACAAGACCTCTCCAAAGTAGTATTGACTCAAAAAGAAACCTACAATGTCATTTCTGTTTATGTGCAACAGGACACTTGAAGTGCTACTAAATAAGTCTGAACTAAGTAATAGCCAGGTGAGAGTAAAGGAGTAGACTGTATTCATTTATGCATAATAGAATAGATACATGCTTATGTAGCTAGAACTTTTAATATTTTTATAGACTAACTACAGTAATCTTCATATTATTAGTCCTGAACTCTGTAGCTTTATGCACCCAAGCAGTGCCAAGGAAGCTTAATGGGCAATGATTACTCAAAATACACTCTCAAGGTCTGCTTTGAATGTGTTGAATGTGTTAATTTTTTAAATTTTTATTCCATGTGATTTGTGTCTCTGTGTTTCTATTTGTTTTTCAACTATGATTAATATTCTACAGAATATGAGAAGGAAAAAAAGAGGGATACGCAAGCTGCAGGACTTGTAGCAGAAAGACAGATTTTTTTGCAATAAGTCCTTGGGTTCAGTTATAAGTATTCTTCCTTATCTATTTAACCTGGATTTTATTGTCATAGAAACTGTTCTTAGAATCATTTTTGACCAGTGCAATACTAGGGAGAAGAAAGAAGAAACATGCTTTGATTTCAGTCTGGTGAAGCCGTTTTGGTCTTTGTAACGTCCCAGTGAGTGCAATACAAAAAGGAGAACGAGCAGTTAGCGCTGCGCCGTGCCATGTGGGGATATTTGTGTAACTTGGGGAAGCTGAAGGCACCGTAGCTGTAGTAAAGCATTCCACCCATCCAGCTACACTGGCCAAGAAGGAGGATGCATCAGCAAGGGTGGAGAAACATGCCAAGCTCTCCAGTTCTCTTTCAAACTTCGATTCACTTGCACAGCATAGTGATGCATGCTTTGGGCTGCTCAGCAGCTCCTACTCAGCTCGTTTTAACAGGGATACATAGGACTTCCTTGTGATTCAAACCCGTGTTTGCATGCAATGCGTAGAACTTGGCAGTGTAGTGTGGCAGTTGTAGCCTCACACACAGGATGAGCTTTGATGAAATGTGAACGCTTTCAAGTCTTTGATGGTGCTCAGAGCTGGAAGGCTCAGACAGAGTCATTATGACCCTGATTGTCTTTTAGTATATAACCACATGCAGAATTGGGCAGGCACCTTTCACTTTATATGGCTTTGTTTCTTTAACTGTTGTACTTGCAGACAGCAGGAATGCCTGAGACTTTTTTCATTGCTGTGTAAACTTAGTTTCCATAGCTGTGTTAATTGAGAATGGTGCCCTGAAGGACTTTACTCAGAAATGTTTAAATTTGTCTGAATTATGCCTAAATTTAGCCATTGTTCAAGGCTGTTTTGTTGCTCTTTCCCATTACTGGTGTGTAAGCTTTCTGTTAATTTGGTTGCTCTGGCAAATATGTTTTCCCCATGAATTTGCACAAGTCTGTAGAGACAGCCTTACTAAACTGCTCTGAAAAATACCTGTTCTGTTCTCTGTTTTTTTAAAATGGTAATATGTTATCTGCTTTTTAACTTTCTTCTTTATTCTTTTATTTGCAGTGATGTGGTTGCATGACCTGCAGCATTATTATAACAGGGATTGTTCAGTGCATGACTTGCTTTTCTGTCCAGACTGCATAACCAAAACTTAACCAGTTCTACACTTAAGACTCATGGCCATCTGATTTCAAAGGGAGATCTACTTGCAGAGAAGCTTACCATCCTGGGGAGTGGCTTTCCCATTTCCCGCTTCCATTTACTCTTTCTCTTCACAAAAAGTCTCCTATGAGGCTAGAAGAGAGGAAATCCAGTATTCAGAACTCGACAGGAGGCATTCTGCAAACTGACAGAGCACTGTCAGCTCTCCATTTTACTTCTGCCTGTCCACTTTATTTAATTCTGATTAACAGTATTAACACACAGACTTCCTGCAACATTTTCATATACTGAACTATAAAAACATAGTCTTAATGAGTTCCTAAAAACGCCTTTTGGTTACTGTTAAAATTTCAAAGCACCTACACCCTTAAAGGATCCACTTTGAATCTTTAATAATTAAAGTAAAGCGAAGGAGGTGTTTTCCCAGGAGAAATGACTAATGAATTGCTGCCTGGCCATCCCATCTTCCTTAGAAAACCAGGCAAGGTTCATCTGGTAATCTCCGAGCCAGGCAAACTACCGGGCGGTATTTTGTTCATGGACACTGCCTGCTTCCTTACTATGTATATACACAGTAGTTTGTGGCTGTTGTACTTTTCTCTCTACATTTTAGCTTTGTTGTCTGTTTCTTTCAGAAACTTTTTTTTCAATCTGTGTACAATTGTTAAAACAATCTGAGGAAAGAACGTGACTGGACATAAGTATGAAAGCTGTCTACACTTTCAGTATTATGCAGATTGTCCTTGCCAGTTTGTAATTTGAGTCGTTTATCTTTTACCTGTACTATTCTTTTCCTTTTTTGCTCCTTATCACAGTCTTAGCTATTTAATTTCCAATTGCACTAGCTTGGCTGTTTCTTTGTATTATGATGTTTAGCTATAAGATTTACCATATGTAGACAGTGTAACTCAAAATGCTTTGTACTGCCTATATTAATTTTAAAAAGCTGCTTACTTAATATTCTTAAGTATCTGCACATTTGTACTACTGTATCTTTGTTTTGTATTGGCCATCCAGTACTGGCAAGATTCAGAAGATGAGGGAGCGCAGTAGTGTTATAAGTTAAGAGGTTTATTGTATAGGAGTTAGTATGTAACAGGCGGGGAAGGGGGGTTTTAAGCCATAGGACTTGCTGGAAAATCTGGAGGGAGTCTGAGTGATGAGCACCCTAAGTGGTTTGGTTTAAGTCCAGCTCTAGAGAAACTCCGCTCTTGCCTGCTTGGATCTTAATCCTGCAAAAATGTAAGCACATATCCTTACTTCAAGAATGGTTTTGCTTATTCAGGCCGTAGCGTAACCACCAGCCCTGTTTCCTGTATGTGAGCACCCCTGTGCTGGAGAAACATTGCATCCACTAGTCTCTGCAGCCACTTTTGGGCCACAGAACACGGCGCCTGCCTCATCCCGGGCCCGTCAGTCCCTGGGGCTCAGGGCAGCGCTGCATCTCGTCCGCCGAGACACCTGCCTGTGCTCAGTCCCCAGGGTCCTGGCCCCGCCGGGGCGGTAGCTTTGTGCAGCGTGGCTCGGAGAACGGGCAGAGCGTGTCCCCACCTCTGTTTCCACAGGGAGGTGTGTGCCACTCGGCAAAGGGCAGGGCAGGGAGGAATGGGCTCCAAGCAGGCTGTGCAGGAGAGGGAAGGATAAGCATTATGATCCCAGTGGGAAATGTGCAGTGTGTTCCCTTCGGGATACTGTACCAGATGGGGAGCCCGTGGCTGCCAGGTGCTGCGGCTGACAGCAGTCTGGGAAGACCCCCAGCAGGGATGCATCTTTCCTGGGCCACCAGGACCTGGGACAGTGAGGTCTGACGGGAGCGGCAGGCAGGGTCTGGGCTTTGGTGGTGACGAGTCAGCTATTTCTGCAGCAGGGTGTCAGACGGAGTCCAGCAGAGAGCTAAAGCATCTGTGTCTTCCCAGGTCCTAGCCATCCACCCTGTTAGGTGTCAGGGCAAGCGTTACTAGAAAAACTTCTTTTTGTTGGGTGTTAGAGGCATGGTTTGTTTCCCATTTGCAAGTGCTGCTTTGGCTGGGACCACACCCTGCCTCACGGGTGTGGGATCCCTGAGATCAGGGGCTCTGTGCAGGGCAGGAGGGGATGGTTGTGTTTTTGTGCACCTGCCTGCACAGGTGTCCTGAGGTGAAGCCAGGCAGCACCTCATTTCTCTGAGTGGTCTGTGCAAATTTGAGATCAAGTATCAGTTATTCTTGAGCCTGAAGATACTTGTATGTGAGTGTGTTTAGCTTGACAAAAATTGTTTTGAGTTCACTGATGTGACAGAGAGATGTCAGGTGTAGCCATTAACTTCCAGCAAGGGAGCGGGCTGCTTTCATGAGATTAGCCTAGCATCTCTGTCATGAAGTGACTGCAAGCCCGCAACTCCGGGGTGATCTCCAGCATGTCTCTGATGATATACTAACTTCACTTGTGCTGCATAGAAAACTCTTTTACTTTTGTAATAGCGGCTTGTTTGACAGTCCTGAATTAAGTGTTGACCAATTATCAAAGTAACTGTTTGTGAAGTTGCCAGTGATACATTTTCTGTAAAAGAATGAATTCCTACAATGTCAAAACATTAATTTCCCATTTCAGTTCATCTACAAATTGTGTAACTACCAGGTTGTCATGGTAGCAGTATTAATATACATATCTGTATATAGACAAAAAAAAACCCCAACTCAGTAACGATCATTGGAATCAAAAAGGTTTAATATTTTTTCCCAGTCAAATACACTAATGCTTCCAAGGTGACAGAAGAGTGTACAGTTGTTAAACAAGTTGTAAATAAATGCTTATATAAAATGTAAATGCTTGGTTTTTCCTTTGTTTGGGTACTTGGTTATAAACTGAGGCTAATGCACAACTCATGTTCAATTTGCTGCTTTGAGCCTGAAGTGCTGTTCCGCTGTACAACATGATGGGGCTGGACTGGCCTTCTGCAGCCAGTCGGGGATTGATGGGATCCTCAGTGGAGTGGGAATAACATGGATAACACAAACCTTGCCTTTAAATGTGCTTAGAATCAGTCACTACAGAACAGCTGGGGAAAAAAATGGACTTGTTAGAAGTACAGCCACACCTGGGCTGCTTTGGTGTCAGCACATCTATCTGACTCTTGGAAGTGGCATCTTGGAAACGCAGCTCCTGGTGCTGCGTGGAGGGTGAGCAGCAAGCAGGCAGCAGCCCGAGGGCAGCAGGAACCAGAAACCCCCTGACTTTTGGTGGAAAGCACCTGATCTGGCTGCCCTGTTGCAGCCTCT
>NW_010562564.1:64028-64478 GCF_000687285.1 Phaethon lepturus
CGGTGGCCGGAAGTGACAGCAACAGCCTGTGGGGGAAGAGTGAGCCCACAGGTGTCCTGCGTGGCGCTGGCGGTGAGGAGGGTGTGTGCGGGCTCTGCCACAGTCTCCCAGGGCTGCGTTGTGGAAGGAATAGGGGAGCAAACCCGGGCGGACCCTGTCTGCAGCCCTGTGCCCATGTCCCCCCTGGCAGCAGCAGCTCTTTGCTGGCTGGAGGGGCGGGGGGGGTAGCATGGGGCTCAAGCTGCCAGAGCCTCCTCAGCTCCAGCAGACACTGGTTTGCTCTGGCTCTCTGCCCCCTCTCAGCCCCACCCCCATGGCCCCTCTTCACCTTGGTTACTACTTCAATGTCTCCTGCCTCTGACCCACCACCCCTCTGCTGTCCTGCTGTTTGCCCCACTGCTCCCTCCTTTCACTTCTGCCCTGTGGGGCATAAGGAAAGGGGTAGAGGGT
>NW_010562564.1:64611-65132 GCF_000687285.1 Phaethon lepturus
CTGATGGAGGTCTCAGTGCACTGGGAGGGGGGAGAAGGTGGGGCTTACCCTACTCCTCCATCATTGCTGGCCCCACAGGGTGGATGCAGTTGTCTTCCACTGGTACCTCATCTACACATGGCCCAGCCGCAGGGGCCCCACTTTTACCACTGTGTCCTATGTGTTGATCCTTGTCTTGTAGCAGACATTCTTGCAGGAACCAACAGCTGCTGCTGGGTTAAGAGGACACATGCTGGGAGCACAAACTGGGGGGGCTCACTGATCCCCTTTACAGTTCTGCAGGGGCATTTTGGGGTGTTTTTTGCCCACAAGTAACTATGCTGCACACAGAATAGCCACACATGACTGCACACAGAATAGCCACACATGAATCCACTGTGAGAAGCAGGTTACAGCTGACGTCTCTTACCCTTTGAAGTAGTGATTCACCACCTGTGTTGAGAACATTTCTGCAACACCACAGAGCATCATGTAGCTGCTGCGCTCCGCACTGGCAGGGGACTGCACAAGAGCAGCTGCCA
>NW_010562565.1:0-3189 GCF_000687285.1 Phaethon lepturus
GGTGTCTGCAGAGTTGTTTCTCTCACATATAGTCTCACTCCTCTCTTCAGCTACAGTTATTGCACAGCAGTTTTTCCCTCTTCTTAAATATGTTATCATAGAGACACTACCACTGTTGCTGATTGGCTCGTCCTTGGCCAGCGGCAGGTCCATCTTGGAGCCAGCTGGCATTGGCTCTATTGGACATAAGAGAAGCTTCTAGCAGCTTCCCACAGAAGCCACCCCTGTAGCCCCCCCACTACCAAAACCTTGTCATGTAAACCCAATACACAAGGTCAGTGACCTTCCACCAATGCATGAGCCACTGAAGAGCACATCTGCCACACCACCCCTCAGGCCCAATGCACAGGACCCCCAGCTCGCTACTGACAACAGCTTCCAACCCAGTGCCTTAGAACCCACACTGCTGAGTTTAGTACCAGAGGTCTCATTTCCAGCTTCAAAATGATGTCAATGCAACTCATATCCACGCTGATACCCTAGGTGGCTACAGTGCTTGTGTAAAGGGAATGAAGAAATCAGAGACAGACATGGAATTGTAACAACATTTCACCAAGAAAGTTTAGCTTCGCACTTTGCAGTTGACACACAGTTGTCTGCATCGTCCTTAAAAAAAATCAAGTTTAAGGGAAAGCCTTTCCCTTTGCTATGATATGACAATGCAGGTCTTATTTTCCCAACATAATTAGTGTAATTAGTGAAGACAAAGGCTTTCCCCCTTTTCCTTCTGTGATAAAAGATTTGTTGTTCTTCATTATTCATGCTAAAATTAACCGGTCAGAAATGTTTTGAAATAGCATGCTGATAGAATATGACAGCCTATCAAAATAAAAATGGATTGTTAAAGTAGTCAATTTTATCAGAATTTTATCTTGAAACAGTTCCAAAAAATCATGAAGCATGCCATTCAACATTTTCTAAGTGAAACATGGGATTGTGCTAACACACATATAATATTTAAAAAGACAGAGCTTTAGTGTGATGAAATATAAAAAAAGAGGGTAAAAAAAATAAAACCTCAACATTGTTTATTTTTAAATGCTCCAAAGATTAATAAACTTTTCCCTTTTACTCCAATATAATAAAAAGTAAAATTTTAAAAGACAAAGTCCTTCACAAAGTTAAATTTCCACTCTGTCATCATTCATCTTTTTAGTAGAACTGCGTAAACAGAGCTGTGAGAGTACAGAGAAAATACAACAAAGGGACAAAGCATAAGAAGTCTAGAAGCAAAAATCTTGTTTTAGAATGTGATGTGTTTGGTCTGATTTTTCCCCCCATTGCCTCCCAGGGGCCAAGACACCATAATCAAAGGACACTATTCAACCTCTGATAGCTTGAAAGTTTTAGGATGTAGCAAAGGAAACAGTAAATATTGTGGGATACAGAACCCAGTCACTCCACATTACAAAAGACTTAAATAGTATCATTGTAAGACTAATTCACCATGTAATATTATCCAGTTATGATTTTATCAATTATATGACACAATTCAGAAAGTCAACACACTACAGAAGCAATAACATTTCTTCATATGCACAGCTTCCTGACGCTGGTTACCTGTTGAACAGATCTCTGAATGCTACCAAGACTACCTCTATCAGATAAACAATTAGTGATTAGATAAGGTCTGTTCAGGTATTACAGTCATTTCATACTTAGCACTGTTCTCCTTGCTCTTCCAACTTCTTGAACTTTATTAGAAGATAAAGCTTTGACATCTCTGTATTAAGTTGTAGCTGATACGAAACAAATTGGCCTGTTCTAAGGTTATGAGTTCATGGTAACAAGAGATAACAAGGAAATTCAAGGTCATCAGTAGCCTTGCAGTCTTGAATGAATCACTTAATTTCTCTGTGCCTCAACTTAAAGAGATAATGAAATACTATCCCCATTTCAATAATAACAAAACACTGTGAAGGGGGAAAACAGAAAGATCTAGGGACACTCAAAACGTTAATTAGTTTCAAGTTTTCAGTGTTACGGCTGCAGATTGGTTAATCAGTTTTTCACTGTTATGAAAAAGGGAAAAGGAGTATTGCCTTTAGAGGCATTGGGAGCCCTTTTCCCATAAAGCTTAATTTAAGGCATTAAAACAATTTAGTTCTACATAGGCAGAAAGAGGTAGCTGGGATGTGCATTCTATTAAAAAAAAACCCCAAAACTAGAAGGAAGAAAGAAGACTCTCACAACAATATTCATTTAAATAAAAAACCAAAAAGATAGCAAAAAGTAGTCGTCTTAACATGAAATAACACTGAAAACTCACCAACACTTACAGGATTTACAGTGTGGAAAATCAAAGTACTCAAGGTGACATGCAAGAATGCAACAGATGATTGATGACAAAACTAAAAGGATGAATTTAGGCAGAGCTGGACAACTTTAGCAGAGGTTCGGAAGCTTGGAACTTAACATTCTGACAATATATATACCAAAACAAAACAAGACAAAAATGTACGCAAGCCTTGCGCTGGCATGAGAGGTAACAAACAATGTAATATCTTCTCTCATCCTAGTCTCCATGACTTCACCAAAGTACTCTGAGTTCAAATCACTTATTTTTATAAAAAAGATCAAGATTTTTAGATGGTAAGCTATTTTGTGTGCCAAGTGTGGAGACAGGACCAAGTTATAAATTCTAACACACAGTTCTCCCCTCTCAGCTTTAGATTCAAGCAAGCGTGAAATGTTTTGGTTTTTGGGGGGGGGTGGTGGTGTTGGTGTTTCTTTGGTTTTTTTAACTAATAAAATGTTCATTTCTTGCTGAGCTCCACTGCCTTAAATGTAGCTCTTCAATGTAATCCTTAACTAGGCTCTGTGTCAAGCTCTACAGGCTGATCAGACACAAAAATAAAATGCATAGGCAGTGGAGACAGGGATACACATCCTGGGGAGATTAGTTCTTTTTGGACAGTTCTTTTTGGCACCCAACGTGGGGCTCGAAGGGTTTGAGATAACAACAGGTTTCATTGGAATGTGCTAGATCGAATTTACAGCTGTTATTACTGTTTAGGTATTAATTGGCAGGCTCCCATGCTTGCCATGAGGCTTGCTTGCCTTACTGCATATTAGAGTCTAGTGCTCATTAGTGGCTGCTTTTTTGCTTTTGCTGCTTGCTGTACTGCTGATCATCTTACTCTGCTGTGCCTGGGAACATTTTGATAACAGCAACGGCCATGCACTTGG
>NW_010562565.1:3601-4791 GCF_000687285.1 Phaethon lepturus
CAGGTGGGGGTGGTGGTTAATGAGGTTGTATTGGATAATGTAGTACCTGGGCATGATGTAAATGATATGGACTAAGGGGTGGATATGACGTGCGGAAACAAACTTCACAACTCAAAAGAGTTATAAAGCAGGTATGTTTATTACGGCGCCAGGTGCAAGGGGGATCGCTCCTCCTAACTTGCACACCATTTCGGCAAGCAGGCAAATATTTATTACACAAAAACATACATATTCATATGATGACATAACATAAAACATACATATGCATAAGTGAGGTGGAGTAGTCCAAAAGGCTTGCGTCAGCAGTTTATGTTATCAGTGCGCAGGCTCAGATCTGTCTCTGGTGGTCATTTGCTTCTTCAGGGGTCTTATCTTCCTCTTCCTCTTCTGTCCTTTAGATGAACTTTAGCCCTTTATACATGCTCTCTTCTTGTTGATTTCAACAGTTTTTAACAAGCTCTAGCCAGTTTTGTGATAAGGTTAACCTTGCAGTTCCAGTTATTACTTTCTTTGTTTTAGTAAGTCTGTTCTTGACAAATACCAGTCCCTGATAAGCTTAACCCTTAACAAATATCATAAGCGCCAACCTTGGTAAGTGAGTTTTTAAAGAATAAATCCTTAGTACATGTGCTGGTTTTGGCTGGGATAGAGTTAACTTTCTTCATAGTAGCTAATATGGGGCTGTGTTTTGGATTTCTGCTGGAAACAGTGTTGATAATACAGAGATGTTTTCATTTTTGCTGAGCAGTGCTTTAGAGTCAAGGCCTTTTCTGCTTCTCACACCACCCCACCAGTGAGCAGGCTGAGGGTGCACAAGAAGTTGGGAAGGGACGCAGCTGGGACAGCTGACCCAGGCTGGCCAAAGGAATATTCCATACCATATGACGTCATGCTCAGCATATAAAGCTGCAGGAAGAAGAAGGAAGGGGGACGACAGTGTTCAGAATTATGGCGTTTCGTCTTCAGGGAAGGGACCCTGCTGGACTTGTTTGCAAACAGAGAAGGACTTGTAGGTGATGTGATGGTTGGAGGCCGCCTTGAGTATAGCAAGAGATTTCAATTCTTGGAGAAGTAGGGAGTGGGGACAGTAGGATTGCTAGCTTGGACTTCTGGAGGGCAGACTTTGGCCTGTTTAGGGGCCTGGTTGACAGAGTCCCTTGGAAGGCCGTCCCGAAGGGCAACGGGGTCAA
>NW_010562565.1:5116-6506 GCF_000687285.1 Phaethon lepturus
CCATGGGGTCCCACTCCTTTGACTTCCTCCCTTGCCTTCTGCAGAGGCTTGGCTGGTATCTCTACTACCCTTCCTGTTCCTGAAACCATTAAGACACCCTAAAGTCACAGCACTGTTTGTTACTAATGTCATCTCTTTCCACATCTTCATGTAATAGTCATTAGCCCTACACATTTATCAATACACGTTTTGATGAAAGGTGACTTAATTTGATTATGTAATGGTAATAACTTAGCATTATTTGATGGTATTACATAATTGTTGGTGGACATAGGTAATACATCACTGGAGTTCAGAGTGTCATCTTCCCCTTGAACTTGCCTCTCATATGTCTAGCTTCCTTTAGAATGGATATCTGTTGAAAGTCCAAAAGGAATCCTTATTATTTCTTACTTCTCTTGCATTTGGTGTGTGCATATTTGTTGTATGCTTTACTGTTTCAGGTCAAATGAGACTGAAAAAATCACATACACTTCCACAAAGATCAGTCACGGAAGGTGGGCTTTGCTTTATTCTAATTATAAAAGTCTTTCCTACTGCTAAAGTATTACTCTCCTTCTTCCTCTCTCCCTCTGAAATGCATATCCCCAACTGAATGGATGGGAATTACTAAATGAGCTTAAATCCAATACCTGTAAACCTTCCATTTTTAGTTATAATTTAGAAATTTCTATTCTCTCAGCAGTCTGATATTTTAACAACTGCATATGACGGAGAAAACCTTCTGGCATCCAAATAAGCCTTTACAAAAGTACTTAGGACAGGGTAGATTGCACTGTTGGAAAGTATGTTACGTAATCAGTAACAACGTAAGCATAAATACAGAGGAAGTGTATCGAAAGTTTTTGACAGAAATAACTTTTTATGAAAATATCAAAAAAAGCCCTCCATTACACAATTATAAATTAAAGACAGGTATACACTTCACTGAAATTTTAGGCCCTGCTAAAAAGTCTGTTCCCATCTTTCTTATAAGCCCCCTTTAATTACTGAAATTCTGCAATCAGGTCTCTCCAGAGCCTTCTCTTCTCCAGGCTGAACAACTCCAACTCTCTCAGCCTGTCCTCATAGGAGAGATGTTCCATCCCTCTGATCATTTCTGTGGCCCTCCTCTGGACCCACTCCAACAGGTCCATGTCTTTCCTGTGCTGAGGGCTCCAGAGCTGGATGCAGTACTCCAGGTGGGGTCACACCAGAGTGGAGTAGGGGGGCAGAATCACCTCCCTCGACCACATGACCATGCTTCTTTTGATGCAACCCAGGATACAGTTGGCCGCCTGGGCTGTGAGCACACACTGCCGGCTCATATGCAGCTTTTCATCCACCAGTACCCCCAAGTCCTTCTAGGTACAGCTGCTTTCAATCCCTTCCTCCCCCAGCCTGCACTGAT
>NW_010562566.1:0-4430 GCF_000687285.1 Phaethon lepturus
CAGGTTGGTCAAGCAGGACCTGCCTTTAATGGACCCTGATTCCTTGGTTGTCCTTCACATGCTCTATGAGCACCCTCAAGATGAACCTCCTATTGAAAAGGATAATTTACAATACACACAATCAGACCTAAATTTTAGTCATTAAGGTCCAAAATGTTACCTTAATCTACTCCCAGCATGATTTACAGACAGTAAAAGAGGGGAGTCACCAGATAGACAGGAGGATGCCTGAATGGACCTCAGAAAAAAGGATTGCTAGCAACAGTCATTTCAAGAACAAGCTACAGCCAAGGTCAAACTGATTACTCCTGAGATAACCCCAGAACTGGAAGTAGTGCAGAGGCACCCAAGCTCACCACGTGGAAATGCCCGCAGACACTTGTTTTGAATGGCAAGACTAGTCAGCTCACAGATAGATACTGCAATACAAACACAGCTACACTGGCTTGGGTCTGAGCTGGTAAGTCCACACAGTGGTACATTATCTGGACTTCACTGCATGGGTCACCTCCATATCCAATCTTTCTACACTGACATAACTTTCATTGAGGTGCTTTGTTTGAATTTTAAGATAGTGACAATGTTGCATTTAGAAATAAATTATATTTAAAGACAACCAATTGTCAAAGAAAGATTAGTTAGATTTTGAATCAGTACACTGTTATGAGTTAACATGGACTTACTGTAGCAACTGGGTTTTTTGGTGTTGCATTTAATTAGAAATCTCTTATATTCTTATTTTTTGTATGTTTATTATATTCCTGGAAAAAAAAATCTTTCCAATGAAGTGGGTCAAATTGTAACCTATTTCTGTTTAAAAATGTATTATTATAATAAAAACTTCTATTTCAATTTGCCATGGCTTCCAAAATCTTCTTACTTGTTCTTCACAATTTATGTCTGTAGGTTTTAATGAAAAAATATGCAAACTAGCTACTCATTAACTCATCAGTAATCTCCTATTGAGTCAAGGAACAGAAAAAGCATCACATGATTTACAGTTGTATCACTTACAAAAAGTTTTAAATGTATATGAAATGAATTTGATAATTGTAGTTAACATTTTTCTATACAGTGTCAGTTTTAACAGCCTTATGCTATCTTACATTGTCCTGCAGCAAAAACCAGGAACACAGTTAATATACTTTTGCACTCTTTAAACTTTAAGTTGTATTTCCAACCTGCGTGCAGGCCATGGAATAACAACTGAAGACAAAGGAGTGCATATTGCCTGTCTGAATTAGGAGGACATCCTTGCACCAGCTAAAGCACGTACATGTAGGTAGCTGTATAGCATGACTGCCCAATACTGGACAGGGCCTGCGGTAAGCTAAAGCTGTCTAGCAAGTACGTCTAGGCTGTGATTTAAGCAGTTGTCAGCTTGTTCTTGAAGCCAGACATGACTGTTGTTCTCCATGGCAGAATCTTCAGCTGATAATTGGATATAACAAAGAAGAAAATGTGGATCCCTGGCACTGAATGCATGCACGCACAAACAGTTGAGGGAGGCGAGAATGGCATTACCCATTTCATCTGCCCTTGTAATGTTGCTGATGGTGGACCGCCATTTGGCCATGTAAGCTTTTCCAGAATTGCCCAATCCTGTAAACTGCCAGAGTAGTGGGATTTATGGCCAGTGCAAGCTAAAGGTGGCTTTGCATAATATAAGGTCATTAAGCGCTCAGCTACAGGCACCACAAAACTGGCAGTGCGAGTGTGAACAGCTATGTTAGCAAACAAGCAGGCACTAGCCCAATGTATTATACAGTGTAAAAAGATGGACCCGCAGATGGGGTCCAAATGACCACTGCTTACTCTCCATCATTGCTACCAAAAGGAGGAGTGTCCCATATTCAGTGATTAGAATGATAAAGAGCAGTGGGTTACTAACTGTTCCTTGCTGCATTCAGCTGACACAGGGCAAGATGAAATGAATCCCTCAAGCTAAGCAAGTTCATAAGAAAGCTATTTCTGACTGCAAGCCATCTGTGGCTATAACTGTCCTGTGAATAGCAGTTTTTACAAAACATGTTTGAAATTACTGAGTAGGTTAGCAAGGCTATTTGGCCTTAGGTTTCAACAGAGGATTTTTAGCTGGATCATTGAAATGGCCTGCCACTTTACTGACTCCATCCATCATTTCAGTCCTCAACACATCCATAGGTAGTAAATACCAAATGCTCAGTGTGAGAAGAACAAAAACAACAGTAGGATGAAAATTGGAAAATAGCAAGCCTAATTAGAGAAGTAGGGAAGTAGGGACTTCTTGCAAACTGTACTCTATTCCTAGGAAAGTTAAGAGCTTCAGAAGTCCTAAGATGATACCCACTGTCATCATCAGAGCATTGCTGATGCTCTCAGAACTGCCTTTCTGTGGTCAGCAGTGCCAAACTGAGGGAGGTCCTCCTGCTGTCTCACAGCTCACTGTCTGCTCTGAATTCTCATCCTCGAGTACAATGAGTTAAAACTTCTCTTTCCCATACAACGTGAAGTCCAACATCGCAAAACGTGGTCTTGTACTGATGCAGAATGAAAGAAATTATCTTCATTTTCCCTCTGAAATGAACATCCAAAAAATACTGGGGAAGAAGAGGTTCATTATAGAGCTCTGAACATTCATTTTGACTTTTTGTATTATTTTTCCATTATTTGACAGCATGCCTCTCGTGTATTAAGCACCCGATGATATTACAAATTTTTTATTTAAGACAGTTAAAATGGTTAAAATCTTCTATGCTTTTGTTGTTTAAAAAACCCCACTATTAGAATCTTTAAGACAGCTGCTACCTAACAGTAATTGAAACATCTTCTTTTCTAGATCAAAGTGTCTTTGTGTCAATATTGAAATAATTTGCACAAGGAGGAAACATTGTAGTGGTAAAAAACCCAGTGACTAAACCCACTTCTAAGCAATAGATATTGCAACAAAAAAGAAAATGATGCATACAATCTTTGAAGATCTGAGCCCAAATTCTTTGGTAATGAATAGCTCGACCAAGAGTAGTTTTTCTTAGCAGTCCAAATGTTTCTTTTCATCTTATGTTTACAAAAGAAAAACAAAGAAAAATATTTGGCTGTCAAATCTTTTCCTTCTATATGGCTGGATGCCAAATTACATGATTTATAACTGTCATGAGAGATTAGTAATGTGGATTAAAGTGAAGCCTGTTGTTCCTCATTCACTGTGATGTGTTGAATTGACCTGACTTACATTATAAACTAATGATGGACATTAGGGTTTATTAAGGAGGGACTCTGAAGATATCCTGCATTTCTGTACTTCATAGAAAGAGGGGCTGCCGTAATGCCATGCAATTTGATACACTAAGATTGTTAGAAGCCAAATGTCAAAGAAAAGGAGAAAACACATCAGAAGATAGTACACATTCATAAAATATTTGGTCCTTAATCCACTTACAACCTGTTTATTTTTTTGCATGGTAGAAAACGTTGCAACTTTTATGTTTCTCTCTCTGCCTGCACACGAACACCCAACCACGGCCACACCCACGCATAGTTTATAAAACTCATTGATCTTCAATGTAGTGCACTTTAATATATTAATGAGTTTCACTACAAAACGGCAAAGTAAGAAGAAAAAAAAAATTCTGAGCCCTTCATCACTTGCAAAGTCTCAGTCAAGTGCTCTCTAATTCTTCTGTGCTTTAGGCTGAAAAATACTAGTGATCTGGTTTCGGTTTCTCATTTTAATATAATTATATTTTCCCCTACAGAGACCTATAATTCCTCTATTGTTCATCTAGGCTATTATCCACAGGAGGCTGCTTTTTAACCTGAGAAGGAGGAACTATTTTTGAGATGACTGATATTGAGTATTTGTGATTAGATGTAAAACAGATGTGGTGAGTTGACGCTGGCTGGATGCCAGGTGCCCACCAAAGCCATTTTATCACTCGCCTCCTCAGCTGGGCAGGGGAGAGAAAATGTAACGAAAGGCTTGGGGGTCAAGATAAGGACTGGGAGAGATCATTCACCAATTACTGTTATGGCCAGAACAGGCTTGACTTGGGGAAATCATTTTAATTTATAACCAATCAAATCAAAGTAGAATAATGAAAGATAAAACCAAATCTTAGAACACCTCCCCTCACCCCTCCCTTCTTCCCGGGCTCAACTTCACTCCTGATTTCTCTCCCCTCCTCCCCGCCAAGCAGCGCAGGGGGACGGGGAATGGGGGTTGTGGTCAGTTCATCACACGTTGTCTCTGCTGCTCCTTCCTCCTCAGGGGCAGGACTCCTCACACTCTGCCCCTGCTCCAGTGTGGGGTCCCTCCCACAGGAGACAGTTCTCCACGAATTTCTCCAGTGTGAGTCCTTCCCACAGGCTGCAGTTCTTCACGAACTGGGTCCCTTCCTTGGGGTGCCATCCTTCAGGAACAGGCTGGTCCAGTGTGGGGCGCCCTTGGGGGC
>NW_010562566.1:4595-33847 GCF_000687285.1 Phaethon lepturus
CAGGGGCACAGCCGGCCTCACCATGGGCTTCCCCAGGGGCTGCCGGGGAACCTCTGCTCCGGCACCTGGAGCCCCTCCTGCCCCTCCTGCTGCTCTGACCTGGGGGTCTGCAGGGCTGTTCCTCTCACGTATTCTCACTCCTCTCTCCCACTGCAATTGCTGTTGCACAGCAACTTTTTCCCCTTCTTAAATACTTCACCCCAGAGGTGCTACCACCATTGCTGATGGGCTCAGCCTTGGCCAGCAGTGGGTCTGTCTAGGCCAGCTGGCACTGACCCTGTTGGATAGAGGGGAAGCTTCCAGCAGCTTCTCACAGACACCACTCCTGTGGCCTCCCCCTCTACCAAAACCTTGCCACATAAACCCAATACAATAGATCAATGCAGACATCATTAATGGTTACAAAATTTCACTAGAAAAACATGAGAAAAATTAATTAATTCCTTATTTATTTCTTGGGATTTTTGTTTGTCTTGCTTTGATAATAAGAAAAAGTCACAGGAACCTGGAGACTTGAGGATGAAATAAAGTCCAGACCTGCCTGTGTCTTGACTGTGCTTTCATACTGCCTGTCTTGGTGATGATTTTGACCAAGTGACAGCTGCACATACTTGCATATAAATCCTCCAGACTTTCTAACCTAGATCCAATAGTACTACTTCCTTACGGCAGTCCTGTGACTGGTTATTCAATATCTGTAAAGCTTTTTGTAGCCAGATTGTAACAGATACGTCATGAACCACACTGAGTAGCCAAACGAAGCTAGTCGTCTGCACAGGGTGCAGATACCTTTTTCCACCACACACTTTAAGAAGATGACGGATGTGAGGTTGTCAAATTTTCAAGCCTTATTGAGCTGAGAAGGAATCCCTTCAAATGTCTCCTTCTCAAGCAGAAAACTGATACATACAAGCCAGTCAGAACAGGGGCTGGAGACCAGTAACTCCATTTTTAGAGTTTTTTACTGTCCTGAGAACTACGGAAATTAACAACTTCTGTGACAAAGGAGCAAATACCTTCATAGGAAGAGGTTGTGGAACAGGTTAAAACACCATATGAATGAGATGCGTGGCTCATGGCTGTGATACAATATTCTTTGATGTGTTTCAACAAGATATCTGAGTCATAATTGGGAACTGTGATGAATAACAAAGCAGCAGATAGAAAAGGTCATGAGAAAGGGAAAGAAACACATGCCCAGCTCTAGCAAAGTATTAATTCTCTCTCCCACTACAGACAGCCTCTACCTGCCTGTTCCTGAGGATCTTTCACCCCCGTGCAAACCTCTTTAAGGCAACAAGACATTTATATCCTGAGTATTGTTTTCTTCTAATAGCACTGGTAAGGTGCCAAGAAGATGAGGTGAATTGCTCATGACACCCAAACCTCTATTTCTGCAACTAAAGTCAAGCACTGCTATGGATTCTTCCCTGGGATATAAATGCTGATGAAGGGTACCTTGCAGTATGAGTTACAGAAATAGTCTCATGGACAAGACTCTGGTTCATCCGCTTGCTCTCTCTAGTGAACTAGTATAGCAAAGGGGGATGGAGATGAAAAGGAATACGAGAGGGAAGAAATGCTCTCATCTCATAATAAAAAAAAAAGTATGAGACTGTTCCTCAGTAAATCAGGCAGAGAAAGCAAAGTGATCACCGCCAAAACACAGGAACCACATTCCTTGCAGAGCTGCAGGGCAATGATACCTTCATTCATTGTGTGCCTGGGGAGATCACAGCCAACGGCATGTTCCAGACTGATGGACTGTCCTCATGCAAGATAAGTGCTTCTGTTAACACAGGGCAGCAGAAAAACTGGTGTATTGCGTGTTCAACAAATTGTCACAGGTTGTTTTGTAAAAAAAAAAAAAATCACAGAGGTTGAATGGGAAGTCACAGTGTACTCTTTTTAAAAGTGTTATACAAAATATTAGAGCTATTTCTTTAGAAAAAAAAAGATTATTATCTTGCTCAGTTTCATAGTAATTGCCACATCTTTAAACCAGGGCCAAAGCAGAGACTGATTTATTCATGGATCGACAAAAAAAAATCAGATGTTCTTATAAATAATTTCTCTTTCTGGAGAAAAATCACTGTCATAAAATTTTTAACACCTTTTGAGACAATATTGTTTCTTTGCAAAAGCAGAATACAAATGCAGACACACTTTTACACCTTACCAGCTTCCTGAGGTCTACTTTCTTCTACCTACAGCTTATTTATAGAGAGATCCAAGAGTGTAGATAGGGTATTTGCATGAAGGCGGCAAAAGTTTAGTCCCAGATTATGATGCAGCTCAGAGATGATGCCCTCTGAATTGGTTTGTTCACAATACCTGTTTTGCTTCTTTGACCAAAATCCTTCTGACAAAATCACCAGTGGTAACTTACTAACCCATCTTCTGGCACAGCAAATCTCACCAGTAACTTGTTAGGGTTATTTATTAGGGATGCATATCTCCTTCATCAACTCCAGAAAAGGAAGGGAGGAATGGCAAGGTGGGGGAGATGGTTTTGCAAACCTAGACAAGCTTATGGAAGACCACAGGGACTGTGAAAGCCATTCATACTCCCATTTAAGCTGACTGAAAATCTACTCTAGTGGTTTTCAAGCATAGCCACCTGCAGCCATGAAGAATTTCAGATGTTTTACAGAATCACTGAACAGATGCTATTATAATTTCTAGAGCCCATTCACTGCAGTTTCTAGATAATGAACTTGATTTTCTTACCTGTAAGCAAGCAGAGCCTCTTATCTTCCTCTTCCTCTATCACTTATTCATGCCATCCTTGCACATTTTGGTTAAGCATTGTTGTACCATTACTTTCTTGTCAATTCTCCTCATTGCTTTCTCAACTCCTGTGGCTCAGTTAACCTTCCCAGTATTTAATCAAGCAGTGTCCCAACAGATCTGGGAGACCCAGGGCCACCTGTTACAATGACAATTAATGTTTTGTAGCACCCTTCATGCTTCACAAACCTAAATTAAGGTATGAATTGTATATGTGTGTGTATGTATATATAAATGGGAGTCTCTATGTTTATATATGTGGGTAAATGACATAACAATAATGCATGATATTTTGGGGTGGAACACAGGGAATGTGGTAGTTAATTGAGGCACCACACAGAAATAAGGCAAAATTGTTACTGCATGATTTAGTATTTCGTAGTCACTATTGCTGCCCCAATAAAACATATTCTATAGCTTTGATAACTGGGCCTAAAACATATTCTGTGCCTGTGATTGTTTTCCCCAAACTTGCTGGTCCTCAGGCAACAAAAACAAGTAAGTAAAGCACTACTTTGCTTTCCTTATAGACCTGGGAAAGAAAATGCATCTGCAGAAAGCAAAATACCAGTTTCCGAGGCTGTAGGTTGGGGCTTTCTGGCTTACAACATTGGCAATGGGCAGAAGTGGCTTTGTTTTACCTCTCATTTAGCAGAGAATCTCCAGCAGCAGCAGCATCTCCCTTAACGTTGTGCTGTTCAGTGGGACTTCTTGCTAGCTGCTTACAATCACAAGTAGCTAGGAGTAAGCAAAACCAAGACCATGCAGGGATGACTACTGCCTTCCACCGCAGGAACTACTTATATAAGCTTTGAAGATATTCTGTTCAGTATGCTGGTCCACCCCAGGCTTGCTTCATTTGGAGGATTTGAAAAATGTTATTTGAAATCTCTATTGCTTCTATTTCTTTCAGTAATTCTCATCCCATCAGAGCAAGACTCTGCCCAATGTGACAAATCATAAGCCAGCACAGCAGACGTTCTTCACTGGATTCAAACGCCACCTTTGATCAAGCCGTGTGGGTATTGTCAGAAAGAGAGCAAGCCTTCCAAGAGGATGAAGTTCACGTGTAACATCAGAACCACACGCCAAAAGAACAATTTTGTTCTTGCCTCCACTCCTCAGCAAACTGATTTCCCTTAGTAGTTATCACTGTTGTTCTGAAACTTAATTACAGAGTAAGTAGATTGCAACATCACTAAAGGAACATATATGGCTGATTAATTTCTCTGTATAAAAGTTAATAGCTTACTCATTGCACAAGTTATTTTAGGGTAGCTGAACACACAGATTCAAACATTTTCAGGAACGAGGGCCTGGCCACTACCTGTGGGATGATATTGCCTTGCAGTCATTGTGACAACAGCTATTTGCAGGACAGTTTGTGAATCCTCAGCAACTTCAGACAGCCTGTACAAGTGCTTTTAAGTCTTAATGTCATGGTTTAACCCTAGCTGGCAACAAAGCAGCACAAAGCTGCTCACTCGCCTCCCTTGCCTCCGGGTGGGATGGGAGAGGGAATCGGAAAAAAACCTCATGGGGCGAGATAAGAGTTTAATATGACAGCAAAGGAAGAGGAAATCACAACAACCACCATAATAATAATAATAATAGTTATAATTATAATGGAATATACAAAACCAAGTGATACACAGTGCAACAATTGCTCACTACCCAGTGATCAATAGCCCACCCCCCAGCAGCGATTGCTCCCCCAGCCAACTCCAGTTTATATACTGAGCATGATGTTAGATGGTATGGAATATCCCTTTGGCCAGTACAGGTCATCTGTCCTGGCTGTGCCCCCTCCGAGCTTCTTGGGCACCTCCCTGCTGGCAGAGCACGGGAAGCCAAAAAGTCCTTGAATTAGCATAAGCACTACAACTACTTAGCCACAACTAAAACTGAGTTACCAACATTATTCTCATACTAAATCCAAGACACAGCACTATACCAGCTATTAGGAAGAAAATTAATTCTATCACCTCAGCCAAAACCAAGACACTTAACTACAAACAGTTCTCTGTTCTTATGTCCAAACTCCAGGAATAATGACAGCAGAGTATTTGCAGCTTCGCCCTCCTCTGCTTGCAGCCAAGGAGCGAGGGCTGCTGCCTTGCCTCTTGCCAGCACTGCCGTGGAGAGGGGAGCAAAACGAGACCCAGATGGCAATGCCAAATGGGAGAGTGAGAAAGGAGCCGAGATACTGCTATGCATGTGTATCTATCGGTGAACTCACACATTGGATTTATTTGCCTCTGAAAAAAATCTTTAATGATTTAGTACTTCCAAGTTACATTCGCTTATCACTCAAATCAACCGCTGTCAGAGGGACAGAATCAGTCTGGCATGAAAGCATACTCCGAGCGCCGTCATGCCCATTGACACACGCAGTGCGTTCTCCACTGTCTACTATTGCTCCCATGGCTTGTCAGGACCTGTTTTGTATTAGAATGCAAGCTGCTAGGGGCAAAATGTATGTAAACTTGGCCATACCTACAGCACCCTGATCCTGCCTTGGGGCTTGATTGTTTCCATTGTGAGTAATGGAGATAAAATTAGTCACATAACCCAAGAGAACAGACACCACTAAGGCATTTTCTAAACTACCTGCAGGTGGGAATTATTCATGTAAATGATTCAGAAAGCATTCAGTATGAAATATTTGACAAAAATAAAAAGGCCTTATGTGTTGCTAACTATAGGCAAAGCTGTCCATGGCATTGAACTTAAATAGAACAATCTTTTGTGTGAAAAAAGCTTTATTTCCAATTGCTTAGAATTTTTCTAAATGTTAACATTTTTAAATGAAAGTTTTCTTCTCTACCTATCAAGTCAATTGTACCTTTCCCCCCCGCAACGTTTCTGTCTGAATATTTCAACCATTTCTGAGAATGAAGTTGGGAGAAAAAAAAATCCTGCTGTTTGGTCTCATATGAAAATATTTTGATACTATTCAGGGTTTTTCAATTTGAAAGGGAACATCATGCTCTTTATCATGATCAAAAACACACATCAAAAACAGTTCTTCTAAGAAATATTTAGATGAAACCTATGTGCATCGTAAATATTCTTTGGAGTTATTTGTTCAATACATATTATTACTATTAGAGAATTTAACCGGGGAAAATAAATCATGTGTTTTCTGGTTATTGACAAAAGAAGTACCTACATCTTACTAATTACCAAAAATTTTCAGTGACTTGTATTGCACTCAAAATTGTAGTTTATTTACAAGAAACAGCCTAGCAAAGATTATTACCTGTATTAGAGTAAGACATATCTTCACTCTTAACATTTGTAAAAATTATTACAAAGTTGTTACAGAAACTGACTTTATTTCTGATGGTAGCTAAACCTGAAAGCAAGAAGTCTTCATGATTTAGACAGGACTAGCAAAAGAAAGACACTAGGGCAGTATATATACACTCGGGCAGTAAATATATTTTTATATATCTTTTATTTGTATGTCTTTGGGTTATTTGCAACAAGATTTTATTTGCTTCTGCGAAAAAAAAAGGGTCCTAATTCTCATCTTACTGAACATGCAGGTTCATGCATTGCAATGACATAAAATATGAAGATTATAATTTCTAAAGTTTATATTTATATAAGAAAATTTCTAGAAATGTTAATGAAAATGGTAAGAGAATTGTGGAGTTAAGCTTAGCATCTCAAGAAGAACTGCAGAATATACACAAAGAAATTCTAAATTCTAATACCTTCTTAATGTGAATGATGAATGACAAAGATCAGCAGAGTACCAGATAATAGGTTTGTAGACACAATTTACTTCATGAAAAATATCATGAACAATCCAACTTATATCCTCTGTCATTATGGAGATACAAGACAGTCGAGTTGGTTTGGTTTCACGTAGGTTAGTTTGCTGCACAATTTACTGTTGAAAGTTTGAGTGAGACACAGTGAGTCTATGTTCAAGGCATGACAGAGCTGGATCAAGGTCTAAGAATATCTTAAAGTCAAGCTGTATCATAGAAAGTCATCAAGGGTTGCACAGCCCTAAAAAGAGACTTCCAGTGAAAACTCAGTGCCTCACATCCTCTGTAAATTTAGCCCCAGGAACGATTCTATCAATCTTCTATAATCTGATGTTTGTTTTGTTTTTTTTTTCTGGGCATGAGACATCACTTCTCAGTGTTTGGAGAACTCAGTAGAGGTGTTTTAATTGGACTAAATCCTAGCAAAACAAATATAAAACACAAATGAAACAGAACTGACAGAAAAGTAGCTCTACAGAGGAGATAGACCACAAGAAAAGCAGAATATACTCTTTATTTCTTAACCTAGTAATTCCTGATCAACAGGATGTGTCACAGAAGACAATTACAAAAGCAGTGAGGCTTTATAGATTTTATTACATTTCCTTTCAGCAAAGACAGATTCTTTCCAAGTTACCAAATCACTGTAGACTTTGAAGTTAAAATATTATCTGCCAAAGCTTCAGAATACACAGGCTCAGATACATATCTCCATAAAACTAACTTTCTATTTTATACTCTGATATTCATAGGGGAAAAATAATCAGGACATTTTCAAAAACTTCTATTTCTGCTATGGGTACAAACCACAGAAAAGCTGAGAAACTCAACAATGTTTCCCTTGGACACAGTCTGCTCTTTGCAAAGTTGAGCCCTCAAAAAGATAGCTCATGAATGAGCCCAAATTCACTATGTCTTCAGCAAGACTTTCTTTTCTTTTAGGGATATTTTGGCTGGATTTTCTTGCACTTCTAAGAAGTTCTGAAGATAAGAAAAAATAATAACAATAACTCTGTATGCAACAGTCTGGGTTTAAAAAAAAACTAGGGAATTTAAAGTGTTTTACGCTGTTAATATTAACATCAAATTATAATATTATGAACTTCCCACATGATATTCAGTGCTACAATAGAAAAGGTACTGTGTCATTGGAGAGGTCTATTATTACCATCTAAAAAGCTCATGCAATGATGTGCAGCAGTTCTGAACATCACAATTTATTGGCCTTGATTCAGATAAGACTGAAGCACATACTCACTAGGACAAAGTTTGAATGCTTTGCTGATTGGTACTTCGTTAAATTTGAGGAAAAGTGTAGCCCGCCTTTTTTTTTTAATTCAAGAACTTTGCTATGAGAATTATTTTCTTTTCCTTTAGCTGAATGGAGGAAAAAATGGGTAGAAGCTAGGTTTTTCCTAGTTCATATAAACCATAAATGAAAGTATAAGCTTAATGTACACTACATAATCTAATCTAAAACATCTACAAGTATCTTGTTCTCCCTTGCTTTCCTCTTCTTTTTGCTTCCAAATACAATGTTTCAGTTAAGAGCTCTTCAAAAACTACCCCAAAAAAATCCTTTGGGGTTGGTGATTTGGCAATGTCCTTAGTTCCCCATCTGGTTCAGCCTTTTTCTCCTATCTCAGAGCAGAATCATTAAGGCAATTTTCAATGCCACACTAATGCTCCCTGAGAGCACTCTGACAATGCGTATGTGACTAAATTACACATCTTACATTTTGCAAATTTCAAACTGCGAGAACTAAAGGGATTTAATGGCATTATCACCTATTTGGAGTCCTCCTCTTCTGTTTGTTCCCTCTCTCCAACCTTCCATTCAATCCGTACACCTATGCAGAATTGATGGATTGCACAATTTTGCTCAGGAGCACATCCATTGTTTTAGGAAAGGAAGAGTTATTTTTCAAAGCACTCATCCAGAAACTTGGCTGAGAGAGTCTCTATCACAGTGGTACTCTAGGTCCCTTAGGACACTTCCTTTTTGTTCCAGAAGAGAAAAGATGCTAGAGAATATTTAATTTTAAAAAAATTTAAACACACACACAAAAAAAAAACCCAAACCCTACGTATGGCAAAGAAAAGCAAATAGGCATTGGAATATTTTTTTTTTTAATAATTATGCTCCTGAATTGGGTACCACAAGTATGCTGAAGAGAGAAATTGGATGCTTGACTAGCTCTGGGTGTCCTGAATTAATGTCTTATTTCAGTTTGGGCATGTAGCTTTGAGACAAATCTTCTGATCATCCCCATTTACCAGCTGGATTCACACAGGGAGCAGGCTCCGAGTGCTCAGCCTCAATTCTTTTCACATGAAACCAAACCAGATGATGTGCACACAATGAACCTTGCCTCTATGGCCACATTAGAATACAATTTGTGCACACAGTCATGAAATCTATTTGTGCAAATAAGACAGAATTTTGCCTACAGCCATTCTGGAAAATCAGGTTTGGCGAGTGCTCTTTCTGTGAAACAGTTCCTCTCCAAAGGCTGCAGGTCAGTATTTCAAAGCAGATGACAGAGACACTATAGCTGAGACCAATAAAGGCAGAAACTTTGGAATTTTTTAATCTCTTAAAATTAAAATTTTAAGACCTTTTTTTATTTGTATATGAGGATATGTCTAACAATTTACTGTACTGAGGTTTTCAAAAGATGTCACCTTTGTCACAATTTTCATTGTTGTTATATTAGCATGAATAGCTGCATACTTGTAACTATCTACAATTGCAAATTGATGAACCAACAATCCATTTGGTTAAAAAAACTATTCGCAGAGCCATGTTCACAGTGCTTCCATATGCCTATAATGGGAAAATCACAGCAAATTACTGCAAAACCTGATATAAATCTCCAGAAGCAATTTTTGTTTGTTGCCAACACGTGTGAACCCAGACACGACGTACCTCAAGAACAGCATTCGAGACGAGTGTATGTTTATGAACACATGAGAATGATCAAAGCTGGATGAATTACTCTATGAAAGCAGCAGTGTCTCATTATGTAAAGAAAGCAGAGTTTGGCATAAACAAGCATTTCTGTGTACAAAACAAATAGAAGATGTATGTGTGAGTTGTTTCAAAATTTAAGGCCATGATAGTTGTACGTTATATTCCAGACATTTTTGTGAATACAAAAGTATAGTTGCACTGGTCTTAAAAAAAATGTAAGTAGGTAAAAAATGGAGCCCACATTTTCACTGTCTTTGGGAAGCACGGAGGTAAGAGCTAAAAATACTTATTAATGAGAAAAGTTTTCTAATAAGAGTATTGTTCCTTATGAAGAACAGAGATGGAAAACAGACCAGTATGACAGAATATCAATGTGCACAGCTAATTAGGAAGAAATTTTAAGTCAGGAAAATGTCCTAAGAGTGGGAGGAAAAAGTGTTTCTCTGCTGCAGAGATTTTTCAGAGATGTAAAGCCCTAGATTTTTATGCAACAAATTATGGAGCGATCAGTTAGTATACTGTAGAAATCAACTTGCATTTGTAGGAGGTTGAAGAGGAAATAATGTAATAGGTCTTTTTCAATCCATATATGGTGAACTTTTCCTTGCAGAACTTAATGTTGTAAAATAGGTCTGTAAAATAGGTCTATAAATAGGTCTCTACCATGCTAGTATAGTGTTGATCACTGTTCCAGAGCAAGAGATGCAAAACACAACAAAGAGTACGGTGCCGAGTATAATCAGGGGGCTAGTTTACAATAGAAGAAATATGGTTTAATGTGACTGGATTCTCAGCTCTTTTTCAGAAGGATATGCTGAAATTTTTTCAGACAAACTAAAAAAAATGAAAAAGATCAGAACAGTGAAGAATGCTTTTAAGGATGCTTTAATTATCTTGTTTCAGACATTTCAAGTTCCCGACAAAGGCTACTCTGAGAACAGAAAAGTCCCACATTAATATAATTTTCTGACAAGTACTGTAGGTTGAAGTGAGAAATTAAGTTAAATTAACCTATGTTAGCATCTTTGGAATATTGTTGTCTTTTTCCTCAGTGATGCCATTGTAGAGAAGCTAATCAAAGTAAAGAATAAACATACGGTGATTACTAAAACTCTTGTGGTTTCAATGTCAGATTGGAACACGGCTTCAACGGCAGACACTATGTAAGAAACACTGCTGTATACAAACAGTGATTTTATAAAGATGGAGAAGACTCCAAAGGAGTCCCCAAAGGCGAAAAAATCTTCGTATTTTCAGATGTATCAGATTTGTCTTTTTGATCACACTCTAAGGTTCACTTCATGTAGGCAGATCCTACCTGTAGCCCTGTATTCTGTAAAATTAATTATACAAGAGTGCAGTCAGACCTTTAGGCACCAGAAAGTAGATCAAGTCTGCTCCCTTAGCCTCAGTGACCTCCAGCCCCTCAGTTTATTTGGGTTTTGTTTACATGGAAGTCTGTGATAGGGAGTGTGTTACTTTACTGAAGTGACAGTTAATAGTTTAAAATTATTAAATGGCACTTTGGTGAAGATGGCTTGGACTGGAATTCATGGATGGTGACTGATCAGGATCAGGGTTTGGGAACAGAACTGGTAAAATAGCATGATTAAAAATGTTCCAAGATTACTGGAATTATTAATTAAGGACTCATGTTAAATTCAGCTTATGTTTAAGTTTATGATGGCATTCCAGGAGAGCTGTCAGAAAAGCTAGGTCCACTTGCTAGTTCAACCCCTGGTTACCGATACAGGCTGAGGGGTGAAGAGATTGAGAGCAGCCCTGCCAAGAAGGACGTGGGCGTACTGGTGGATGAAAAGCTGGACATGAGGTGGCAATGTGCACTCACAGCCCAGAAGGCCAACCATATCCTGGGCTTCATCCAAAGCAGCATGGCCAGCAGGTCGAGGGAGGGGATTTTGCCCCTCTACTCCACTCTGGTGAGACCCCACCTGGAGGACTGCATCCAGCTCTGGAGCCCTCAGCACAGGAAAGACAGGGACCTGTTGGAGTGGGTCCAGAGGAGGGCCACAACAATTAGAGGGGTGGAACACCTCTCCTATGAGGAAAGTCTGAGATTTGGGGTTGTTCAGCCTGGAGAAGAGAAGGCTCCGTGGAGACCTTATTGCAGCCTTCCAGTAGTTAAAGGGGACTTATAAGAAAGATGGGCACAGACTTCCTAGCGGGGCCTGTTGTGGTAGGACAAGGGGTAATGGTTTTAAAGTAGAAGTGGGCAGATTTAGACTAGATCTAAGGAAGAAATTTTTCACAGTGAGGGTGGTGAAACACTGAAACCAGTTGCCCAGGGAAGCTGTGGATGCCCCATCTGTGGCAACATTCAAGGTCATGTTGGAGGAGGCTCTGAGCAACATGATCTAGTTGAATATGTTCCTGCTCGCTGCAGGGGGTAGGACTAGATGACCTTAAAAGGTCCCTTTCAACCCAAAGATTCCATGATTCTATGATTCTACATTTTGTTGAAAAGCCTTTTAGGAGCCTGTGGAAAACGCCACCACTCGTATCTGTTCTGCTAAGGCTGTAACTGTCTGTGTACTTTGGTACTGGTACTTTGTCCTTCAAGGCTCCAGCCATGGTAAGTCCTGGTGATGCATTTAGTCTTAAAACACAGCAATAGTGCTACAGTGGAGAAAAAACCCCACCACTTTATCAAAGACACACAATATGACTTTTCAGAAACACTGCAGAAGACTGTATAAAAATCAATTTAATCATAATCATAAAAAAACATATTAATTATACTAAACATTAATAATTAGCCAGTCAAAAAAATTACCCTTGTTTCTTCCAAAGAAAAACTATAGATTACTTCAATATTTTGGCAATGCTTTTTAAAGTACAATGTTTCACTGTGTGAAAATGAGTTTCACATCAACAAAACACTCATCACAGATTCGCCAGTACTGATTCCATGTTGGTGATTTATATTTCTGTATGAGGCTAATTGTTGCCATGTCACTTTTCATAAATATATGTAGAGTTAACACTTCATGAGATAATTTTGCAGGTGATGTTTCAATTGGCCATGCAATGATATTATTACCCCTGGAGGTATTTAAAAGATGTGTAGACATGGTGCTTAGGGACACGGTTTAGTGGTGGACTTGGCCATGTTAGGTTAACGGTTGGACTTGATGATCTTAAGGGTCTTTGCACAACCATCATGGCAATGGTATCATAGAATCATTTAGGTTGGAAAAGGCAATTGATCTAAATATTCCTTTCTAGAATTTCACTCTGACCAGAGTCCACAGTTGGGATTATTTGGTTCAGGTAAAAAAAAAAAAAACCAAACCCAAATGTTTTGCACTTTGGATTTGTTCCATGTGGAACAATTTTTACTTGTGAGGTCAGAGCAGAAGGACAACTGTGGGTCACAGGAGGATCACTCTGTGCACTGTGATACAGCAAACCTGCTGATGGGGTGCAGAGGCAGGCTGGGGCTCCCTGCTAAAATGGTGCACAGATGAAGCAGCAGTATCAGAGGCTTTGCAGATGGGGTATTAGAGATTGTGACATTGGCCACAGGAGTACTGCAGGAGCTGATTGCAATGCAGCTCCTCTACAGTGACCTCCACAAGGCTATTTTACCCTACTTGGGGTAAAAAAAAAAAGTCACTCTTTATTCACATTGAATAAGATGGAGACTTTTCATTTCTATTCTCCAGATTTTCTATGTTTGTTGTTTAAAATTGGTCACCCAGTACCATTATATTTATAAAAACTGATTAATCACATCAATCTAGCAATTGGCTTGTTTGTGAGGATTGTCTGTGATTTACAAGATAGGAAATGAAACTTGGCATAGTGAGTAAAATTTGATTGTTACTATTCCAATCATTAATTGTATTTCACTTGTAATTTTCATGCTGTCAAAAATATATTCCAGATTGTAATTAGTTTAATAGCTTTTGTTTATTCCATCATATCAAGTTTCCTCTTAGTTTTAAAGAATGTTTAGGTTTCCTAATCTGAAGAACATAATTTCATGATAGAATTACAGTTACAAAGCTGATAATCCTTTCCAAGGAAGTGTTTCATTATTTGAGCTGGATTGAACCAAGTGTTCTGGAAGAAAAACTGAGGACAGAGAATACAGTATCAGTTGCTTGATATTTTGGTGTCAGTTTGGACTTCAGTTACTTATTCTGACCTGGATTCTCAAACAGTCCTACAGACGCAAAACATGCCTGCTCACATACAGCCTGGATATTCCATATGCAGAAAGATAAATTTAAATGTAAAACCAGTTCCACACACAAGTACACTTTCTCCATGCATCTGCAGTTACTTATCTCTAATCGCATCAGTCTAGATCTACTTAGAAAATTACATACCTTCTCCATTGTCTATGCAAGCAGAGGAAAATGCAGCTATAAATGTCCCTTACCCCAGTAGTTTGGACACAATAAGCACTTCCTGTTTATTTTCCCACAGTTTTTTTTCCACCTCAGTATGAAGTACCACTCTGTTACTTTAAGGGACAAAATCTTTTTAATACAAATATCATGCAAAAGCAAAATATTAAGGATATTTTATAAAGCCCTATCTTTAAAACAAAAGTGAAATTTGATAGATTACAAAAAATTACATGAAAATATTGACAAATATTTCAGTCTGTACAATATTAAAATTAATCCAGTGGAGCAGAATAAATTAGGACAGGAGCTTGGTTATTATTGTCTGAAAATTATTCATGAATGTTACATAATCTGTTATGTATAGGTGCCCTTAATACTTTTTAAGTATTCACCCACCACTTGTAGCAGCTAACATATTTTATGAGGAAGGGCAATCCCAAAGATTAGTTATTTTTACAATGGTTTCATTCTGCTGAAAAGAAATACAATCTATGCTACTGTATGTTAAATGTCCATACCCAGTTACGGTTCTATCACTGGTGACTTCTGTTTTACCTCAGTCCCGGAAAGCTCATCCATTTTTTTCCCTCCTGCTCTGTCAGTTGTTTCAATAAAAGCTATTGCTTCACGCTATAAACTCACCTTCTCTCTCTAAATAACTTACAGATACACACCAGATTTTATTAATTTCCTTTTTATAACAGAAAATACATACGGAAAACTCGGGTTTGCAAATTTAGCTTTACCCTGGATTATACTGGTTAATAATAATTTTCAAGTGGGCCCATTGCAAATACAAAGCGTATCACTTAGCACACAAAGCAGCACAATCTTTCCTGGAAAAACATACAATTTTTATATGAGAGTAGCATTCATATCACAGTACACAAATTACTGGAAATAAAAAGACAGTCAAACATGTACAATGGAACTCCTACCTTCTACATATTTAACATATGTGTCTTAAGTGTCCCCTATGCAAATTCAATAGGATCTCATGAGTTTACTTAAACCCTGTCCTCTTGAATGGTCCAGAAACACAAAAAAAAAAGTCAAAAGATGTAAACTATCCAGCTTTTGACATCCTACTTTGTGCCACTCAGTCTTTAGGAACCTGCACACCTTTGAAATAACGACTTTGAAAGTTCTATTTTACATACTTATGGGTAGATACCCTATCATAGTTACACTGGGAAAAGAATGGGCAAATTTAGCTCACCGAATTTTAACTACTTCTAACTACCATTTAGCTACCACTACTGTGACCAACCACAGAATTTAGCCCTGCTGTTAAAGCCAGTCATGTGGAGTCAATGCAGAAGAAAAACACCTCCAAAGGAGTGATTTATCCCTGGCTGTTTCATACAGTTCTTTTGGGCTGAGATGAATCAGCCTCTTATAGTGGTGGTCCAAGTTAAATGCCTAAGTTTCAGATAACTGAATTTAGGTAAATTGAGGAGAACTTTAATTCTTTTTAACAGTATTCGAAGATCTTGGTTGATAATCTCTAATATAAGTCAGCTCTTCCAATTGCTAAGGTTTCTGAATGTAAACAGTCTGAATTTGTTTTGATCTCGACATCTCTCACTGTCACATATTATAGACCATTCAGATGAATGTGGTTCTGTTCTATTCTTAAAATATTTTTCAAACCTGTTCTGCCATAAGGCTATATAACCGATGTGGAAATCATCTTGTTTCCTCTACTATTTCTCTTCCAGGACAAGCTAGCGTATTGTTTTCATTTAAACAAGGCTGACTGATTGTTTACTGATGTGTCTGTAATGACCCAATACTGTATCACCACTTCATTTAACACACAGTGCTTAGATTAGTAGCTATTGTTAAAGAGCCTTCATAAAAACTATTTCTACTGTTACCTACTCTGAAAGGCACCTTTTGTTAGATCATGTATCACATCTAAACATTCAAAATCTCTGAAATGGTACTATGAAACCTGGAAAAGAATCTAGCCAATATAGCATAAACACCTACATTGATATTACCTTTTAAAGCTTTTATGTCCATCATCTAGAGTTTCATGTAAGACATTCAGTGGGCACGCTGACATCCATATAGGTGGAATATGAATGCTTGCTAGACAATTCTTATAGTTTTCATCTGATACATAAGATTATTCCCAACAGCATTTGCCAGGTGTAATGAATTACAGAGGCTGAAGTGGCTGCATAGTTGGGACAGTGAGAGGGGGCAGGATCTGTGCAGAGACCCCTGAAGTTATCATTAAACAAGTGTTCATTATCAAAGAAGCTGAGAAGTAATTGGAATGGAAACAAAAAAACAAAGTTAACTACTTCCATATGATCAGATGTAATCAGATGATCAGAACTGACTTCTTAAGGAATTACTTTAATTGCTTGAAATCTGCCCTTTTGGTCTTCTCTGCTTGGGTCTGCTTAGCTACAGGTTAAATATTGTTTTCTCAAGTTGGGAGTTTTGATGAAAACTGTCTTGGTCTTTTTGCATATCTTGGAAGTTTTACAATGTTTTGCATGGGCTCGTTCAACTCATGAGCAAAGTGTGAGTGTCTCCTGCAGCACGAACCAACCATAATGACTGGTTCATGTTTTTTTACAGAGTGTTTGAGATGCTGTTCTCGAAAAGGGAAAAACCTATTCAGGTAGTTGCTATTGCTCCATGTATGTAACTACCTAGAAACTTAGTGCAAGGTATTGAATACAATTTTTGAAGTTATCCTCCAAAACTTTTAATTTTACAGGAAAAAAACATTACCATGAGAACAAAAGGTAACCATTATTGATATTTTAGCAGCTTATTCTTTGTTTTGCTGTGATTGCACAAAGTGGCTAGTAGCAGCCATCAAAGCAAAACTGCTGAAAGCATTATGCTTTATAAATGTTATCCCGTAAGCTTGCTCAGTCTCAATAATAGCTGAGCATTGTGACTGTATTGAGATCGGGAATCACAGAATGCACTTGTGTGTGTTTATAACTACCCATCCAAGGCTGTAGCACTAGCACTGGAGAAACACTAGACAGACTCTCCAAAGCTTTTTAGTCTTATTTTTGTTACTGACTTCCATACAACATTGGTCAAGTTACTTAATTTTTCTCTGCTTTGAGATAAATTAGTATGCAAAGCAGAACTAAGCATACCTCTAACACGCTGTAAAGCAGGTAAGCAAATGACAGAACTGCTCATGTTCGTCATGCCAGATGTGGACAAACTGGGTCTCCTGGGGAGAGAAATGCTACAGAGGTGCAACCTGAATTCTTGGGGTAGGCACATGGTAAGTCACTTCCAGGCTCTCAGCTTCCAAGAGAACACTCTGTTAAGCCCAAATGGCATAATTTCCTTCAAGTTTCATGCAAATATGTGGACTTACTCTTTTTTTGTAATTTCTTAGTCAAAAAGCATCATGTTAAAGAAGTCCTTCACTTCTACGCTAGCCTTGGTGCGTTGGAGTTCTGGCCTGGTTTTGCAATGGAGGCTTAAATCACGTCAATGTTCTTGGTGGTTGCAGGGATTGTTCATATATCTTTCTAGTTTAGGCTGGTACATAGTTACTAGTTACTGAAGCAGAATGAACACAAGCACCTGAAGAGGTGGTTTCTTCTGGTTCTGTCAGCACATGAGGAAAAATACGTAATTCCTATATGAAAGGTAAAGCTGTCTTCCTATAACTGATACAAACAATATTAAATGGAGATGTTTCTACAGATCTTAAGGCTGACTTGGAAAAGAAACTTTAAGGCATTTAAAAAGCTAATCAGAACATCAGAAAATGCTAAAATACTTCCAACATCCACAAAACTAATGTTACCATTAATGAAACTTTGCTATATACACTAATAAATTATTCAGTCACTTAATGGCATTTAAATTTAAGTGCAATTGTATAGGTCCCTAGATTGTAGATAGAGTTGGTTTAAAATGCAGGGTCTGAAATGCACTTAAGTGGAGAACTGAACAGCAATGAAATCTGAACGGTTAAAACCATGCAAGAGGGCCTGCAGGTAGGCTGGGAGCAAGTAAGCAAAAAGGGATGTTCTGCTTTCATACTTCTCGGCAAGATGTTAGCTGTTTACAGAATGGCTTCCCAGATCCTTTTGACTCTAGAAAGAGCAATGAACTCTTCTACAAGCAGAACTCATGGCCAAGAGTAGATACAGAGCTATGGAGGGACTACACTCTTTTGGTTACCTCCAAAAGACATGAGTGCCTAAATAGTACAAAGGAAAGAAGTGGTGTGACCTGAAGATTCAAAACATACTATATATGTACATTGTAAAAATGTGTTGAAATAATTTAATTTACCTGAATGAACACACTGCCTTGTAGTGTGTCCTGATCATGCTTTCCCTCCCACCTGGGAAGTGTAGGGGCACAACGTAACAGAGTGGAGCTCAATCAACTTTTTGCCTGTATATTTTTCTCCGATACAAACACTCTGCAACTTAACGTCCCTATTTGCATTGTAGTTTAAAGCTAGAATAGCAGATCCTGACTGAAAATCCCATGTTTATATAATATAATTATATTTTATTCCGCCACTTTTGTCTGTTTTACAAATAATTTGTAAAAGCTAATGTTAGTCATGCTACTAAAAATTGAATAGTTCAGATACATAATTTGGAAAACTAAACTATGAGACTTCTGAATGGAGAGCTAGTCACTTAAGAATGTGTTTGTTTGTCATTTGGCTAAATCAGACCCAGACAATGTAAGTATCACCAGCTGGAAAGTATTACTGTAATAAAAAGAAATTTAAAAAAAGAACTCCAGAGAAGCATATTTGAGTATGCACTGATCTATATCACTACTTAAATACTCAAATGAAACCTGTTGAACTAAATAGCCACATAGTGTCACCCTGAAATTTGTGAGAGCATGGAGAAACCTTCACTGACAGAGTTCAATTTTTTTTTTAAAGACAGTGTGGAAAATTCCAGCCAACTTTTATAATGGCTGGGTGAAACAGTCACAGTAATTGAATCTTTCTCCAGCATAAACACTAGATGGCTTGTAATCCGGTATTACTGCATCAGGCCATATGTGCTGGATCATTAAAGGCAGTCAAATTAAACAGATAGATAAGCAGGAAATCCAGACTGGCTTTACAAATCTAAAGTGCAATCAGCTACTTCCACAAAGCTAGTATAAGTGGCCCAGAGCTCAGCAATCTGAGCTATGAAAAGTGTTTATGCATTTTACTCATAAATTGTCCTTTACAGAATGCTTGGGACATGGGAATAAAATGTTTTGCTTGTAGGTTTGTGACTTTGGGAGAAGAAGTGTTCTTACCCCATAATAAATAGTATTTTGAAGTCTGTTCTTTAAAAAGCTAAATTCATTAACAAGGAAATAGGGGTCATTACTGAAACAAATAGGGCAGTATGGACATGCGATACTGAAAACAACGGCAAAAGTGTCAACTGAGTGAGGGGAAAACTGAACTCTCACTTGACTGGATCTACAATTCTTGTAAGGGTATCATGCAAAACCTGAACTTGTCTCGTCTCAAAATCCAGTCACGCCTGCCCTACAAGAGAGTGGTCCACAGCTTGAGCCTGTCACAGCTGTGAACAGCCAGAATTTCTATAGTAGAGGAAGGAGGTCCTCCCCACCTCCAGTTCCTCAGACAGTCAGGAGCTCTCTATGGCTTCAAATGCTGATCCTGCATGCAAAGGTTTCTTAGAAGAGCTGAGGTGCACAACACCCTTTACAGGCTGATCCTGGGAATCAGACACAGAGATCAACCTGAACATCTGAAGTTAGAGCTCAGTGAAAAAATGAAAAGTTTACCAAAAAAAAAAAAAAGTTTGCATCAACTTAAAATTTTGAAGTTACTTCTTGGTGGAACAAACTCCCTCAACTTGATTTCTAGCCCCATTCTCTTCCTCATCCAACTCTGGAAGGAATGTCTTGCTTTTTTTCTCTGTAGCCACCAAAAAAGTCCTCAGAATCTGGAATATGTTGTTCTTATTTCAGGTCATATCTGCAGTGACAGCCCATACAAATCTTTTACCAAATGCCTAAGCAGAGGCTTATATTCTATTACAGCACATGGTATTCATGGAAGTCAAGAAATATCAGTCCTTTATTTTTCAGTGACCTTTTTTTAAGGATATTAATGCAAGAAAAATATTAATTAATGGAAGAAGCACCATTTTTACCTAATCTAAGGTACATATAGCCAGCTAACATACCTAGATGATAGTTATAGTCCAGTATGCATGGTCTTGTTCAAATGGTCTGCGGAAAGCAGAACAAAACCTCTAAATCTAAGCCAAAAAAACACATTCTGAGAAAGGTACAGAAACCAAGCTGATTATTTAAAAGGCAGACGTTATATGTTGGTATTTTTAACTGATCATCATTTATTTTGCCTAGAAGCAAGCCTGCCATTCTCATACAGTTTATTGGTTTTTTTTTTTAACAGTTTTATGCCACTGGGTAGTATCTGCTGATGAAATGCAGTCAGAAGAGCTGTTTGTGTAACTGCACGTTGCATGAAGCAGTTAAATCCTCTCCTTCAGCCCTCGCTTGCTCTCACACCCACATACTCTTATTCGTATGCAGTGTCTTATCTCTTGCTGTCTGGCCTGTGAATTATGTGTCTGCTTTTACGTTTTCTGCCAGTGTTTGCTCATCACTGGTTGGTCATTTTTCACCTCCTGAGATACAGAGTCATCACAGTTACCAGTTGTACTTTCATGATAGAAAATGAAAAGTATGTCCCTCCACTTCAATATTTAACCCTGTTTGTGCTGAAGGAGGATGAGGACTACTCTAGTCACAACATGCTTTTTTTTTCTAATTGAGATCAGTCTGAAGCTGAAAAATTTGGAAATGTTTCCTTAGTATTTTGTTACTGAAGTTAACTAGAGTCAGCAGCAGTCTTGGACTCTGTCCACGAAATACTGTGTCCTAATGGGTCACTGTGTGGTTAAGTCTGGTCTTCCCTATTATGGCACATACCAGGCTGAACGGGGGAGAGACTAGTTAAATGGAGATGCACACAAGTGTGTGCGAATCAGAGAACACTGCAGGGCACAAACAGTTTCCTAAAAGGAGCAAGAGGCACTTCATCACAGGGACCATGTGAGCGGGAGGAATTCCTTGCTCCCAAAGCTGGGAGATGCTGGAGCATCTGGCTCCAACACTGTCATTAAGCCACCATAACCACCGCCGCATGCAGTGCAAAGAATCAGATACTGCTGGAGTGACTGTCTTCCTGGTATTCCTGACAAAAATACTTCAAGGGCATGTGTGAATGGAGGAAAAAAACCAACAGGTTGCTTTTCAGACTAAATGACTGGCACACAGACACGTGCATTTTAATGAAAATTCTGTTCACAGAAGAGAGTATTCAAGAAATTAAAATACCTATGGGATTTCCCATAGCATATCTTAAGGGGACTCCTCTATTTACTGCGAATTTTATTAAGAAATTAATTGCTGTCAAATTTATCCCACATCGTGTGTGTAGATCTTCAATCATCTTTGGCTGTGTGTTTCTTTACAGTGCTTTGTTCTTGACAATATCAGAAAAGTCTCTAGAGGTGCCAATAATAGTAATATTTATGGAAATTGCTTGGCCCCAACTGGATGTCAACAGAAAAAAAGACAAGTTAACACTTTGCTAGTAAAATACCAGCATTGCTTATACAGGAAAAAACAGACTTAAATAATTATCCATTTATGAAATGCTGAATCATGGACCCAGATATGCCAGAAACCTTGCCAGGATATGTTTCCCATCCTGTTTGGGCTTTTTCAGTAGGCTTTAAATGACTGATAGAAATTAGTACTTTCTCCAAATCACCAGCTCTTTGTCAGCAGTTATTAGAGAAAGATTTATCACATGATAACAAACCCATATCCACTTAGGAAATCACAGTTTGCCAGCCCTCTCCCCACAGCAAACCCCTGCCCCTCTGTGGTCTGACACAGGTAGAACTCCAGCTTTGGAAGCGCGAGGCTGTCCGACCCAAACTGTGTCCAGCCCGAAAGGGGAGCAGTGGGTATCTGAGCAGAGAGGAGGTGCTCACCGGTACCAATAGTACTGGTCATGGCTTCACCGCGATACCAGTAGTGCTGCAACCCAGAGCCCAGGGGCAGCAACCCCGCAACCCCACCAGGAGGTAGCCCTGGAGAAGAGCCCCTCCGTGCCCCGGCAGGGCACTGGGCCTGCTAACACAGGCGGAGCGGAGCTGGTCAGGGCTGCAGTTACGTGGTCAAGCACCACCGTGAAGCTGCCCACTCCTCGGAGAGCTACAGGTTTTAGTAGGGCATGTGCTGAAAATCATCACTCCTTGTTTCTAGCAGGCACTCAAGGAGGAACGGCACCTGCGGCAAGGCCAAGGGAATGCCAGACCCGACTCCACTTCTGAAATGCCTCTGTTTAAAGTTTACTTTTATGGCACAAAAGAGAAGAAGTAAAAAGTTGCTTTTCTGCAGACTTGAGCTAAATCACAAATCACTTGGCAGTTCGTTTCCCAGAAGGGCTCCAGGAACAATCAGTACATTTGCTGCTGGAAAGTATTTCCAACTATGGTTACAGTTCCGGAAATGTCTGCGCTGCCAGCGGTGGTCCATAACCTCTGTATATTCAGTGCTTAAAGTGCCCTTTCCTTCATGAGAGCTAGAATTAGTGTGAGAATGTTAAGGCAAAGGCTGTCTGGTATGAATTAAAGCCATACGCAAACAGCATTGTAGAAACAAATCTGCAAAAATTCATGTTCTTGTTTTCTTCTGCAGTGTACAGCGGTGTAAGTATACCTCTCTGACTTGAAAGTCTGAAAATGTGCTGGAAGCTCAACTGAGTAAAAGAAGCGTTGTAGAGCATGGGACAGTATCTTGTACTGCCTCAAAATACAGTTGTGTAGCTAAATAGTGCTGCTGGTGGGAACCTGTTTTATAGAACCAAAACCAAAGGCTGGGACCTACCTGTGGACAGGACACCTCAGGTTCTGCCCAACTGACCTCTGCTGCCAACGCTCTCCTGGCCAGAGACTCATTTTTAACTGTACTGAAGAGAAGGGCATGCAGACCTACCTTAAAACCTAGGAATCTCAGGGTTTACAAAGCAAAAGTCTGGACAAAGCTGGGAATTTGAATATGGTTTGAAAGTTTCAGAGGGGACAAATATATGCTTTCTCTCCTATTCAGGACCTAAGAGTATCTCCCATAGTCACAGTAAAATGCCTTATTTTTTTCACCTTCTAGCTGATTAGAAGACAGATAGGCCACTTTTTTAAACAATTCATATTTACATTTTGTGATGCTCTGATAAAACAAGATGTTCCATTCTGGTCACCTTTATCAAATACTTCAGAACAACAGCCTAAAATTTGAAAAATTCTCTTCATATGACACATGAATTTTCCTAAGGGCTGAAAGATCTCTAGGTCATGTCTTTTAAATGAGTATTCCATTGCCAACTATCATCTTCTGCCTTCTGCAATTTTGGAGAATGTGATTGAGTTCTAGTGCCCTTGAAGAGAAGAAAAAAAGATGTTTTTCTCTAGCTCTGGAGACTGAAACCACTGAAACTGCATCGTTCTCTAATGCAAGAGCCAACTTCTGTAATGAATATCTGGAAAAAAAAGCCCCAAACCTTTCATCTCTTTGACTATATTCTAGAATAAGCAAACCTATTTTATTTCACATTTGTTATTTTGACTTCACAAACGTCATGGGTTCAACACGTGGAGTAGCTGGGAAAATGAAAAAAAATAAGAAGAACCAAAAAGAAAAAGAAGCCAGAGAAAATTAAGGTGATGGAATGTTTGATCGTGCAAAAATCTGGAGAAAAGAGGAAACAACCTCTTCCCTACCCCACAGGGCTGATTCCTCGTGCCTGGGTTTCTGGACCAACGGTGACCTTTCCAGCCTTGCAAGGGATGCTAACGTCGAGAGGCCAGAAAGCCCTTGGTTTCCCCTCCACTCTGCAGCAGGGGTGACGCAGTAACAGAGCTCGGGAGGCACTGGGGCTGCCTTAGAACGGAGCCCTCACCTCCTCCCCAGAGATGCCTCCTAAGGGTCCCACTGTGCCTCCACATCGGTCCCCACCACTGCTGGAAGACTCTCAAATGCTTTGTTGGGGGCAGCTAGCAGGATATCACCTCCAGGAGGTGAGCAAGGGGCAAAAGCCGCTCCATGTGAAGAAGGCATAACTCCAGGTAAAGCTCCCCGTGTGCTGCTGAGTCAGTAGCCTGGCTCGTGCTGTGCAGGTGCTTCCTGTCCCCTGTGTGGTAGGGACTGTGACAGGCCCTTCGGAGAGCGACCCAAGGTCTTTTCCAATGCACAACGGATAAGACAAACAAGAAACTGAAAGAGATTACATGCCGTTTCCTAGCTACTGCCAGAAACTGTGATCCAAGGTAAACAACTATGTATGTGTGTGTGCATAGATACACACATACGTATCCTCCATGCTATAGGGAGCAGTCAGTATCTAGCGTTGCCAGTAATTGTCATTTCTGTTGCCTTTGAGGACAAAAGCACCAGAAAGGAGAAGGCACTGAAGCATAATTTTGGACTGAGGGTTGTAATTACATACTTCCACTTTTTTTTTTTTTTTTCCAAGTCAGTAACTTTCTAGCAAGTTTTAGAAGTGCTATAAGTTATGCCAAATCAACAGCATACAGTTGTGGACACGCTCCTCTGAAAAGTGAAAGCAGCCCTTATTCCTGATCCACTTGATGGGACGAAAATGCAAAAAGTAATTGTCAAAAAGGAATTGTGCAAATTCTGCTAAACCAGACTCGTTGCTATAGAGAACCTTTAAACGGTCTATTATTTTTCATAACCCAAAATTATAAGGTTAAAATCACAGATTTAATAGGTTATTTTTCAGTAATTAGGCAAATCCTTTCTCAGACAACCACAGAATGTTTTGAAGAAAATATCACTGCAAATGCTGTGTGTCTACTACTCTATCTTTCTATTTCAGTCTTTTTTTATACAAGTTGACTTTTATAATTTCCTTTTTTAAAAAATACATCAGGAGTCATAAATACTCTGAAATAACAAGAAACTATTTTTCATGTTTCAGCTACTCTTAAAAAGAATAGAAAAAAATCTCTTGCACAACATTTAATTAAAATGTGATGTTAATATTTAAAAACACAAACATGAAAATACCCATAGATGAAAATCCCATGGGCTTGCTGTGATTCAACAGATATAAAATAATGTAATATAAAATTAAGCATGAAGGCTGCCAGATAAATCAGCATGTGCCATACTCACATGTTACTATGTATTCTATTACTACAGTTAAGTAAATGTTTGCTTGAAACGAAGTATATGCTACATTTTTAAAAAAGTATGTACAAATGTATATAAATTATGGTGGCATTAGTCATAGTTCTGTAATTAAAACTGAGCATGTTTTTGCATGAAAAGCAAGAATTCTCTTAACCTTTGATGGACAAGATGATCTTCAGAGGTCCCTTCCAACCCCCACCATTCTGTGATTCTGTGATTCGATACTCTACAGAAGTAATTTCAGCCTGCAAACATCAGCCCCACAATCAAGAACTCACAGGAGAACTTTTTATCAGGGATTCAGTTGGCCCATCATTTATTTTCACTCTATTAGAATACTTTCCTTAATCTGCAGTAAGCATCCAAAAGAGAGATATCTATTTCCAAACAAACAGATTAAATAATTTTGTACATCTTTACTAGCTAACTTCTTTTGTTAAATGCATCGGTAAAGATGGCTTTCTAGCTTAAGATCGTTTACAGTGATCATTAACAAATGTCATCCTGCCTAAGACGTTATTCACTAAATAAGCACTTCAGAGTTTTCTAGGGAATGTTTATTGGGAAATTTATTTAAAACCATGCTTTCCAACAACACTTATTGATATGTACATCAATGAGTTCAAGACTCACAAAGAATATTCAGCTTCAGTTTTCATTATCTTTTTAAACTTTTGCCTATGAGTCCTCTTTTATTTTGTAAAGTTTCTGATGGTATCAACACCACTGGCAGGTATTGAAGTCGTGTTTGTTATCACAACGATAATTATTAGTTTATACTATTCCTGTGAAAATTCCTGGAAGGAGCCCCAATTCTTTTGTTCCTGTTCACAGAGAAAAGAGGGGCTTTTCTGCTGTAGATCAAGAGTGGTTTTTGAAGAGTTCACCAGTTTCAGCGTACAGACAAGACATTCTCTTCAACTCCCTTGCAGCCTTACTTTCTGTGGCTCTGTGAGTTAGCATCTAATTTTTTGTAGGTATGTATATATATGTTAATAAATAGTATATACAGACATTTCTTGGTATTTGGTTATTACTGCCATATGAAGAAGATCCATACATTACTTCAAATCCTGAATTTCTTATTTCATATAACCATACATCTCTGTACTGCAACACAACTGTTTCTTAGTAGGTTTGTTTCCCTGGAAGGTAAACAGAGATAAATATTTTGTAATAATTAATCTATTTTATACAGTAATGATGTTTTCCCTGTCAAACAATTTCCTTGTGGTAAGCTAACCATACGGGCTCTGAACAGTCAGTTCCTAAATTCTAATTGCTAAAAGGCATAGAATTTACACCATCCCCAGGCACCACCATGAAATATATTTGCAACAGTATATATTTATTTTCTTTTTTTTAATTTCTTTTTTCTTCTCTATTTATTTTTTATTTATTTATTTCTGATGTAAGGCTCCATACAGTAACACCATGAAGAGCTTGCTCAAAATTTACGTTGCAGTTACACTGGCCTTCCACTAGATGCCAATATATTACAGCAGGTATTAGATTAGATTAGATTAGATTAGATACTATTATCATACTAACTCAAGAATAAGGAGAATAATATATTTTTTTCATACATGCTCTTGGCTTGATCTGGATTGAAACTTCTACAGTTAACACTCCATCAGTTAGTGTAGCTGCCAGTCCCCACCACAGTCTTAACTGGAATCCATTATGACCAAATGTAATTTAAAGATTGTCTAAATTAAGTAAGTGTGTTTCTGTTAAATTCAGCTGACGCCTAACCAGATGATGCTCTGGAGCCTTCTGAACAACCGTCAACCTCCTTAGTGAGCCTGGGCAGAACTGGCACAAGAAATCATGTTTCCGTTCAGACCGAACTTTAGGTACTATTTGATCTGGTGTGATTGCTGGTATGCCGTGTAAATCATGATAAACTGTATCCGTCATACAGATAATCAGCAAATCGATGTTTGCCCAACACTATCTACCCAACACTGAGGCAGCCTAAAATATTTTATACTCAGGATGAAATGTATTCTGGCAGTGATTACAGGCTTTGGTTCCACAATATTTCATTGTATTGGAAACTCCTATTTAAGTACAACTCATAACCTATCCTGAGGAGCCTACTCACATGAAAGAAAGACTTATGATACCCCTTAGCAAGCTGAAGCTTCCTGTTTGTCCTTACAAAACCATGAAGCTGCCCCATTCTACAAACTGGATTTTAGTTCTGCTACACAACTGGCAATAAACAGGTTGGGAACTACACTTTCATTACAGACCAATCTCTGAAAGTTATGATGCAACCTTTACACTGGCTATGTCAAGACTTTAAAGAACATAGTGCATGGCAAAGGCTCCGAAGGACTTGCTTGCTGATTGTCATTGCTTGGGGAAGTTACATTGATACTATCTAGACACCAGGCCATTAGCACTTCACAGCACTCGACAATATTCAGCTGCCACATTCTCAGCCTCTGACTCCTCTTTGATTTCCGCCTAATTTGTTTTCTCTGGTTGTGACACTGGTTGGGGATGCCCAGGTTCCCACAGCAGCACCTCCCCAGTCACTGGTACCAGAAGTGGCATGGGGTTGATAAGGAGAACCACACACTGTGAGGCCTCGCTTCAGGGAAGAGGCAGCACATCCAACTTACCCCATCCCCACCTCGATGGCAACAGAAAAATCACAACACGTGAACTATAGTGATCTCCCAGCTACTGGATGTGTGACACATGGGATGTTCTACAGACATTAGAATGATCTGTACCAAAACACTTTTAACTTAAATTGCCTAACTGGAGTTATTCTCAACTCTGCACTTCAGTTTCACAGAAGGATATAATGTTTAGTTAGATTTCAAAGTCAGCGTAGGAGAGCTAGGCTACCTTCCCTCTTTGTATTCTACTCACTGTCCGCTGTGCTGGGTATTTAGGCATTGCAAGTTCGTATTTATATGGATTCAGCTATTTTATTAGGAGTTCGCATCTTCTTATGTAGCAATATTCTTCTTCCCCCTTCAGCTTTACATGAGTTTCATTTTAACTCCTTTGCCTGAGAGCATTGCATAACAAAAATGAAGCCACGGTCTCATTCATACTTTTTGAAATAATAACTTTTTGTAACCCTGGTGTTTTGCATGGCTTTATAAGAGAAGTTTTAACAAACAAAAGAGAAAAACTGTAGTCACACAATCTGTTGTAAGGAAAACCAAGGGAGAGAGACAAGCTGCTAACAGGTACCTACTACTCTGGAAGTTTTCTCCCTCGCTGTATAAAGTCAGGATACCTTTTTTATATGAGATGTATTTTGTTTTTCTTCATATAAATATGTACCACGCTGAAATCCTAAATTTCATAGGTTAATCACCTATCAGAAATTACAATAATTTGCATTTACATAGTGAGTTGCTATAGTACTACTGTCTGTACTGTAATTACAACTATAACCATCAGAGATTACTAATTTGCACTCTAGCAAATATTAGAATCATAGAATCATTTACATCAGAAAAGACCCTGGAGATCACCAAGTCCAACCATTGATCTAGCACTGCCAAGTCCACCACTAAACCACATCCCTAAGCACCACATCTACACGTCTTTTAAATACCTCCCAGGATGGTGACTCAACCACTTCCCTGGGCAGCCAGGTCTAGTGCTTTACAACCCTTTTGGTGAAAAAAATTTTCCTAATATCCAATCTGAACCTCCCCCGGCACAACTTGAGGCCATTTCCTCTCGTTCTATCACTAGTTACTTGGGAGAAGAGACCAACACCCACCTCACCACAACCCCCTTTCAGGTAGTTGTAGAGAGCGGTAAGATCTCCCCTCAGCCTCCTCTTCTCCAGACTAAACAACCCCGGGTCCCTCAGCCGCTCCTCATAAGACTTGTGTTCCAGACCCCTCACCAGCTTCGTTGACCTTCCCTGGACACGCTCAAGCACCTCAACATCCTTCTTGTAGTGAGGGGCCCAAAACTGAACACAGGATTCGGGGTGCGGCCCCACCAGTGCCGAGTACAGGGGCACAATCACTTCCCTACCCCTGCTGGCCATACTATTCCTGATACAGGCCAGGACGTTGTTGG
>NW_010562566.1:34137-40127 GCF_000687285.1 Phaethon lepturus
CCTCTGCCCATCGATCCAGCCTGTCCAGATCCTTCTGCAGAGCCTTCATACCCTCGAGCAGATCAGCATTCCCTCCCAACTTCATGTCATCTGCAAATTTACTGAGGGTGCACTCGATCCCCTCATCCAAATAATCAATAAAGGCATTAAACAGAGCTGGCCCCAGTACTGAGCCCTGGGGAACACCACTTGTGACCAGCTGCCAACTGAATTTAACTCCATTCACCATAACTCTGGGCCCAGCCATCAAGCCATTTTTTTAGCCAGCAAAGAGTATACCTGTCCAAGCCATAAGTGGCCAGTTTCTCTAGGAGAATGCTGTGAGAATTGGTGTCAAAGGCTTTATTGAAGTCCAAGTAGACAACATCCACCGCCTTTCCCTCATCCACTAGGTGTGTCACCTGGTCATAGAAGGAGATCAGGTTGGTCAAGCAGGACCTGCCTTTCATGAACCCATGCTGGCTGGGCCTGATCGCTTTATTGAAGTCCAAGTAGACAACATCCACCGCCTTTCCCTCATCCACTAGGTGTGTCACCTGGTCATAGAAGGAGATCAGGTTGGTCAAGCAGGACCTGCCTTTCATGAAGCCATGCTGACTGGGCCTGATCACCTGGTTGTCCTGTGCGTGCCACGCGATAGCACTCAAGATGATCTGCTCCATAACCTTTCCCAGCACTGAGTCAGACTGGCAGGCCTGTAATTCCCCAGATCCTTCTTCCAGCCCTTCTTGTAGATGAGCATCATATTTGCTAACCTCCAGTCAACTAAGACCTCCTTGGTTAACCAGGACTGCTGATAAATGATGGAGAGTGGCTTGGCAAGCTCCTCTACCAGCTCCCTCAGTACTCTTGGGTGGATCCCATACAGCCGTATAGACTTGTGTGTGTCTAAGTGGTGTAGCAGGTTGCTAACCATTTCCCCTTGGATTATTGGAGCTTCATTCTGCTCCCCATCCCTGTTTTCCAGCTCAGGGAGCAGGGTACCCAGACAACAGCTGGTCTTACTATTAAGACTATGCACATGGGTCAGAGCAATCCCAAGCACAAATACAGGCTGGGCGGAGAATGGGTTGAGAGCAGCCCTGAGAAGGACTTGGAGGTGTTGGTTGATGAGAAGTTCAACATGACCTGGCAATGTGCGCTCACAGCCCACAAAGCCAACAGTATCGTGGGCTGCATCAAAAGAAGCATGGCCAGCATGTCGAGGGAGAGGATTCTGCCCTGCTCTGCTCTGGGGAGACCCTACCTGGAGTACTATGTTCAGCTCCAGGGCCTCCAACATAAGAAGGACATGGACCTGTTGGAGCAGCTCCAGAGGAGGGCCACAAAACTCATCAGAGGGATGGAACAGCTCTCCTATGAGAATAGGCTGAGAGAATTGGGTTTGTTGAGCCTGGAGAAGAGAAGGCTCCAGGGACACAGGAGGCAGCCTTCCAGTACCTAAAGGGGGCCTAGAAGAAAGGTGGAGAGGGACTTTGTACAAGGGCATGTAGCAATAGAACAAGGGGTAATGGCTTTAAACTGAAAGTGGGTACATTTAGATTAGATATAATTAATACATTCTTCACTATGAGGGTGGTGAAGCACTGGCACAGCTTGACCAGAGAAGTTGTGGATGCTCCATCACTGGAAGTGTTCAAGTCCAGGTTGGATGGGGCTTTGAGCAACCTGGTCTAGTGGAAGGTGTCCATGCCCATGGCAGGGGTGTTGGACCTAGATGATTTTTAATGTCCCTTCCAACCGAAACTATTCTATGATTTTAAGTTCTAGTTGGGCTTTGGCCCTTCTAATTTTCTTCCTGCATAACCTCATGACAACCTTGTAGTCCTCCTGAGTTGCATGCCCCTTCTTCCAAAGGTCATAAACTCTTCTTTTTATCCTGAGTTCCAGCCAAAGCTCTCTGTTCAGCCAGGCCGGTTGTCTTCCCCTCTGGCACAAGGGGACGGCCTGCTCCTGCATCCTTAAGATTACTTTCTTGAAGAATGTCCAGCCTTCCTGGACTACTTTTCCCTTCAGGACAGCCTCCCAAGGGCTTCTGTCAGACTCCTAAACAGGCCAAAGTCTGCTCTCCAGAAGTCCAAGGTAGTAGTTCTGCTGACTCCTCTCCTTACTTCTCCAAGAATTGAAAACTCTATATGTGATCACTGTGCCCAAGACAGCCTCCAACCATCACATGACCCACAAGTCCTTCTCTGTTCACAAACGACAGGTCCAGTGCGGCACCTTCCCTAGTTGGCTCACTCACCAGCTGTGTTATGAAGTTATTTTCCACACACTCCTGGAACATCCTAGGTTGTTTCCTCTCTGCTGTATTGCATTTCCAGCAGACATCTGGTAAGTTGAAGTCCCCCACAAGAACAAGGGCTAGCGATTGTGAGACTTATCCCAGCTGCTTATAGAATATTTCACCTGCCTCTTCATCCTGGCTGGGTGGTCTACAACAGACTCCCACCATGACATCTGCATTATTGGCCTTCCCCCTCATTCTTTACCCATAAACACTCAACCCTATTGTCACCATCATTAAGCTCTAGACAATCAAAACACTCCCTAACATGCAAATCCTGAAATTCTTCCCCATCACGCTTGAAGAAGAGTTTCATTTTGGTTTTCAACACTCAATGATGCAATAACCAATAGTTTTCACTGCAAAAATTAGCGTGTTCGTGCCTAATATTGTTGTTTGGAAAATGAAATTATTTTATACTTTGCTCATTTAAGAGTTTTCCATAATTTCTCTATTTTTTTATTTACCTACAGGTCTTCATGCTCGCAGACTTCTGCCTTTGACATTGGACACTCCTCTGACCCAGGAATCTCCCTATGAAAGCTTCTTCACAGGCCTCCCTTCCTCAGCAGGCACCCTTGCTCAGTTAGCTCCACATTCAGTTTAAGATTCATCTGTTCAACAGCAGTTCCAGCTGACCTTCTTAGGGGACACTTACTTGCCAGAGGAGGTAGAGACTCTTCCATTTTAGCTGTAGTATTTTTTTTTAGTATTCACAATTCTTCCTTCAGACCAGTTATTCCAGTCTTTTTTTATTGCAGTTGATTTCAAAATTCGGGGTCTTTCTGAAATCCATTACCATCCACTAACTGATTTTATAAGCCTGTTTTTTTTCCATGTAGCACGCATATTCCTAGAAGAAGGTTCCAATTAGTGGCTTTGTTGTTTTGTTTGTGTTTAAGTCAGTAGGAAGTACAGTTTTACACATCCAGCACAATGATCCAAAAAGTATTCTTACTTTCTGTTGCATAGTGGGGAGCTACACATTTTATTTCCAGTTTCACCCCCCAGTTCACCTCCTGCATTTACTTCCTCAGATACGCAGCACAATAAACTACACTTGCAGATCAGGAACTGCATTTTTTGCTAATTATCCAAACAGGGCTAATAGCAGTGAGACACTTGCACAGCCACAGCAGAATTTCTTTGCACTGCTAATAATTCCTTGGCACTAAACACATCGGGTATAGATTAAAAAAAAGGAGGAGGTGGTGGCGATCACGGTTTGAGTAGATCGGAGCAGTTCCTCGCTGTTGTGCTGCTCCCAGCCCGCGGAGGCTCAGCGGCTGCGACGCGAGGCTGGGCAAAGCCCGTACAGGAGCAGCCGGTTGCATACGGCGTTTGAGCTAAAACACGGGCTTTGTCAGAAGGTAATGCAAGCGTTTCGGGTTGAGTTTAGGCTGCTTCATTGGACGGGCTTTATTGTTAACATTATAAAGACAGTTTTAGCTCCCTCTCGTGGAGGATTAGCCACAGGCAACGTTTTCCCTGTGAACAGGACATACCGGTAACATATTTATATATTCCCGGCCCTAAAGTTTATATGCTAATAAGATAAACTCTTTTATGAAACAGATCAAAAGGGCCTCACACTCTAATTTCTAAAAAAAAAAATAGGTACTTTATCTGTACTCTCTTCCTACATTAGGACACCCCATTCATCAGCATAATACTCCATTTCTTCATCAGACTTCAGCAAAGATCCACAAGGCTCCTTTCTCTCCTCAGCACTTCCCCAGCTCGCTCTGTAGTATCCACCTTTCTGGCCGACCTCTAGCTCCTGCTTGCACCAATACCTGAAGATGGAAGATGTTCTTCTTGCCAGAGCTCTCCCTTGGCACTCAGCATCACGCCAAACGACGACTTCCTCTAGGATAAACTGAACAAACCAAGCTCTTTTTGAAGACAATATTTATACTTCATTCCTGTGGTTGTTTTCTGGGCTGTTTCAAATTTTTTTACAGTATCTCTTTCATAGAAGTGATATAAAAAATGACACTGCAATCCAGTAAGATAATAGCTGATGCCACATACAGAAGTAAAACGCGTTTCCATGTTCTTCCTTCATATTTTTATTCAGCTCTCCATGGATGCATAAAATATGAAGATGAATGACATCATCTTACTAAGTGCTCATGTTTATTTGATGGTCCTTCATGATCTGAAGTCTGTCCTTTCCTTCATTAAACAGAAGAAAAAGCAAAGTGAAACAAGAACCAGGGGGAAAAAAGGCATCATCTAGATTTAAATCCTTACAAGATGCTTCCACATTGTGTCTGACTTGGGAGGAAAGCACCTTGCTGTTTCATTTCTGCATTGTTTTCTATGTGCTATTTATATAAGGTATTAATTGATGTGGCATATCAAAATACGCAATATTTTGTTAAGGTCAGAATTCTACCACGTCATGTTTATCACTGCACTTAAAACACAGACCATATGCAAGAAGTCAAATTTTTTGTATGAAAATTATTTTTTAAAAAGGAAGTTGTACAGCCTTATAGATGCAACAAGGAAAGTTATTACATAACAGTAGTGTTCTGTAGCACTTAAAATGCCATTCACTAATCCTGATGTTCATTAATAAACTAAAACAAGTAATTTTTATATCATGTGTTTTATTTTTGTCTATATAACGGTAATAGATATTGTGACTGATAAGTACACACACACAAAAAAATCACCCACAAGACTGCCACAAGAGAGGTGAATGACTTTTACACAGAAGCATCCCTTAGAAAAGAGTTACTTGCCTTTCTCCCAGCCTCCACTGAAGCAGTGAAATGGTTTCAGCACAGAAAATTGCTGAATTCCACCTCCATGCTGCAAAGAGAACAAATACAACAGCTTCTCCCTAGGAAAGTGCAGCCAAAATAAGTAATATGGATGCTCCTGGAGAAACAGTGGACACCTACGCCTCCCACATGTATTCTAGCCTTGAAAATGTCTGTGTAGTCCTGACACAATCCACAGCAGGCTTCTTGATTATCCCAGGTTCAACTGTTTGGACAGCCTAATCTTTGTACTGTGTGAACACTCACGCCAGCAATAAACTTAGTGATAATAATGCTGAGTACAATCTTTCCTGAGATAATTTAATAATTGTGGTCTGAAACTTCTGTACTAGTAAAATCTGACAGAAACAATAAATGTATTTTGAAAATTTATGCTCCTCACAAATTGAGGATGATACAGTGGTAATATATCTTCTCTTACACTGGTTATGTGCCTTATTTTCACTCTAATTTTCAGAAAAACAATTACCCTTTGTAAATAATCTAATTTGCAATAACATGAATCTGCCAAAGCACAAATGAAGCTTAGTAAATAAGAAAAACATACTTCAATTATGGTTCTTGTGACTTGTCTTCGCAATATCTTATTTCAGTATTTTGAGGCAACTCACAATCAGCAAATTCATATCCACCAGGAATTCACCCTCCTACTCAAATGAACTGGAAGTGGCAAACACTGATCTGCCAGTGTTGCTGGTGCTCAGCCAGCCAGAGCTCCCAGCAGAAACCACTTGCACAGAATATATTTTTTTTCTGGCACAAAATATTTTTTTAAAACATGATATTACAGGATAAAACAAAACAAAACTGCAAGTGTGCCTCCTTATTCTACCCTTGAATATAAACACGAAGTACATCACAAGTTGTTCCACAGATCAATTGAAATTTGCAAGAGTCTTACAGGAATG
>NW_010562566.1:40158-59633 GCF_000687285.1 Phaethon lepturus
TACGTATCTTGTTAAAACCTCCAAAACTCTAATAAAAACTTAACTTTAGGCTTGTTACCATAATTTCAGGCTAAGATAATATTTTATTTGTACACAAATAATCAAATTATATCTTAATTGCTTGTCACTAGGCAACCATTGATTTTAAGAGGAGTGATCAGTTCCCGGGGACAAAGAATAAGCTAAACATAACAAGGAGTTACCAGTTAGCCCTTTAAATAATTATTAAAACCAAAGAATCACTCTTTTCTCTCCCCAGAAAACTATTCTTTTCTTAACTTACAGTTTCCAAGCAGCACAGCAGGTAGATTTCTGTCACTTTGCTAAATCAATCCCTGCTTTTAATTATGTAGGGGATATAAAAATCACAGAATCACAGAATCATTAAGGTTGGAAAAGATCCTTAAGATCATCAAGTCCAACCGTCAACCCAACACCACCATGCCCACTAAACCATTTCCTGAAGTGCCACATCCACACATTTTTTGAACACTTCCGCCACCCCGCCACGTCCCTGCGCAGCCTGTTCCAATGTTTGACCACTCTCTCAGTCATGAAATTTTTCCTAATCTAAACCTCCCCTGGCGCAACTCAAGTCCATTTCCTCTTGTCCTATCACTAGTTACTTGGGAGAAGAGACCAACACCCTCGTCACCACAATCCCCTTTCAGGTAGTTGTTTGTATCAAAAACAAAACTGAAAGTGAACATGAGAGCCCAGACTTTAGTGTATTGTAAATCTTATCTAAAGCTCAGGACTGAAGGGTAGAATCAAAGAATTATAGAACAGTCTGGGTTGGAAGGGACCTTTAAAGGTCATCTAGTCCAACCCCCCTGCAGTCAGCAGGGATATCTTCAGCTACATCAGGCTGCTCAGAGCCCTGTCCAATCTGACCTTGAATGTTGCCAGGGATGGGGCATCTAGCACCTCTCTGGGCAACCTGTGCCAGGGTTTCACCACCCTCATTGTGAAGAATTTCTTCCTTTTATCTAGTCTAAATCTACCCTCTTTTAGTTTAAAACCATTATGCCTTGTCCTATCTCTACAGGCCCTGCTAAAGAGTTTGTCCCCATCTTTCTTCTAAGCCCCCTTTAAGTACTGAAAGCCTGGTACTACTGGGCCATTTTACCGTGTCTCCTCCAGCCTCCTACCAAGAGTATTTTCATATTTTTATTACACTGTTTTTTGGTCTCTATTTCTGCCACAACATAGCCTAAACGCTTCTTCTAGTGGAAGCTGCTCCAGAAATTTTTTTTCTCTCTTGGTTAGCAGTCACCTTTCAGTGTCTAGCCTGAAGTTACTTTAACCTATTTATGTGTATTTGTTCTGGCATCAATCACCCTTTAGTTTGCCTAGCTCTTTCCCGTTGTTCTTAGCTTCCAGATTTACCTGTGAATAACAATCCCATTCTCTGTCTTTGTTAGGCGAGTAAGATAAACCTCTTTGCTTCCTTTGGCACTAGAGGATCTCTGCCCCCTTAACATCAAGGGGGCATCAGTTCCTGTCAACTTTTATTTTGCTTGAATACGCTCCTGTCTTCTTCTTCCAGGTCTGTATTTCAACAGCGCCTTACCACTAATATTTCCTCTCTTCATGGGAAATGCCTTTCCTTGTGACCTGCCAATTAAATCTGTCTAGAAGTGAGAGAGATCTGGCATGATTATTCCTTAAAACAAGTCATACAAAGTGGCAAGGAGACAAAAACAAACAGTCCTACAGAACACTTTAAACATCTGTACCAGTGAAAGAAATGTAGGAAACAGAATAGAAGACCCTGAATGTGTTAAATATTGTGTGATTATCTATGCCAATTAGCATAACTGGGAACGGATGGGGTAATTCATGCAGGCTGTATCTGCAGCAGAGTAAGTCTGTTCAAGAAGACAGCTGGGGTGGGGGAAGAGATATGCTGTTACCTTGGGCCAGGGGAGAACCTGCTCCACACCGTGGCACAGGGGTAGTGGAAGATGCTATGCTGGAAGTGCCCAGGTACAAGTAAGGAGAGCCGGCACACTTGTCAGAAGAGTGACCCATATAGTTGTCCAAAGGTCTGTCTCTTAGTGTTGGGAAAGAAAAGCAAATTCTAGTAATGATTTTGGGGGGCAGTTTTGACAGAGAAGATGAAGAAAGGAACTAGAGAAGGAGACCTCCAGTGTTCAGCAGTGCTTCTAGAAGAATCAGCTGTGCATACATAGGCAGGTCAAGTAGCAGAATCATTACATGCTAGTTTAGCATTTCTAGGAAAAAAAAGGAAGAACAGTGGACAACAAGATAGAAGACACCAGTTTCAAAGAACTGATAATATTTCACCGGAAGAAAAGTAGTATACTTCTTTAAAGAAAAATTAAAGCAATAAACACCATCTTAAAAAAAAAAAAAAAAAAAAGGAAACTTAAAAAGAGACCAGCTTGACAAAGTTGTGGGTCCTTAATAATCTGAACTCAAGAAGAAAGTCTACACCAGGAAATTAATGAGGAGCAAAAATTTTTTTGAAGCATGAAGGACAGAATGAGGCTGTCCAAGGCACAAAGATCCAACAAAGGTCATAAAGGAAAGAAGAAAACACTCTGTCCACACTTATCCACATATATTATAAGGAGAAAACCACAGAAAGAGATGGTACAGAAAAAGGAAATGTTTATTCACTGTTTGCTTTAGACTCACATTCACAAGTTTGCATTTTGCTTTTGCATTGGCTTACTCCTACCAGCTGCAGATCTTGCACATCTTCCTATTGAAATGCTTGTTTCTCTTCTCCAGCCCTCAAAACCACCCTAGCTCATCAAGGTTATTTTCACTATTTGTCCTTTCCTCCAGAACACATTAAATCTCTTCCAGTTCCATGGCATCTGAGAACTCAATAGCACACTCTCCATCACCTAGGCAAAACATCAGTTAGTATGGAACACAAATCCGACCCGTGCAAGACCCCACCCGACACCTATTCTACTTTGACAGTATTCTCAGTGGTAAGCTTGTTTGAAATCCGAATTCTAAGTCTTGCACCCACCTAGTTATACATGACCTTGGCCATATAACTCTAGCTTATTTACTGTACGAGCATGTCATAAATAACAGTATCAAAAACCCTAATAATGCCAAGATAGATTAAATTCACTGCTTCCTCCCTGTCCAAGAGACATGTTATCCTATCAAAGAAAGAAATAATATTGGCTTGACACAACTTGTTGACTATAATTAATCTCACTTTGATCTTTCAAGTACTTATATGTATTTGGAATTTTTATTCCAGAATTCATCTGGAAATTGGAGTTAGTTGACTGGTCTCCACCCACGCACCCATCCATCCCTTCTCTTCCTCCTTCCATTCCCCCTCTTCCCTACTAAAGATAAGTACCACATCTGTTTTCTCAGTACTTTCCCTGTCTTCCAAGTTTGCAAACAGTACAAGCAGCTCTGATTGCGAGACTCAAACAATTTTAATTTGGGGGGTGCCTAAAATGTTGGTTGACGCAACATCCTGCCTCTTCATTGAGGCCACAAGTTCTATTACTAGAGAAGGACAACAACTCTTAATTCTATAAATTACAGACATGCCTCCCTACAAAGATTATTTCCAAATAGCTCAGAGGCATAATAGGATGAAACAACCCCCTGTTGAAATTCAAACTGTTATATAAAGCCTAGAAGTTTGCACTTCACATACAGTAAGAAAATAACAGGAATATGATAAAATAATCAGTAAAAATTCTGATTTTACATTCTTTTATGTAAGAGTGTATCAGACACCTTAGTTTAAAAAAAGTGGAAAGAGAGAAGACTGGGAACAGAAAGTGAAAAAAAATATATATTACAATATTATGTTTATGCTAATGAAGAACATAAAAAAGACATTGATACTATATAATTTATTTCATGGTATATTTTTGTTTTCTCTCCTCATTTCTGAATGAAAGTACGTCAATAGACAGATACTTCTAATCACTACATTTCCAAATGTTGACCACAGGGTAGTCTGAGAAAGGAGTCTCGGCTGAAATTGAAAACAAGAAAGAAATCCATATCTCATAACAGATGTTTAGTCTTTGACATTTTAAATATTCTTTCTTCAGGCTTGCTGATTCGTTTCTTGACTCGCTCTTTCCTGGAAGTCTTAGCTGCTCAGTGTCACATCCTTCACTTGTATATCTTTTGAACAAGAACATAATTTTTACCTAGTGCTGACAGCTTGTCATCTGTCTCATAGGAATTCATACTGAGATACGCTGATCTTGCAGTATATCCAAGATTGAAACAATCTGCTTTTGATTTTGCTTAATAAGCTAAAAATCTAAAAACAACTCTGGCCCATGAGGTTGCACTGAAGTACCAAAATTCATTTTTGTTTACGCCTTTTTCTTCTCAGTGCAATTCTCTATTTTTTAATCCTTTATTTAAAGGAAGCTTGTCAGAAAAATCCTTTCCTGTTTGAGGAGGACCTGGAGGATTAAAGCTCAGGGTCCGAAGGAGAAGGACCCATCTTTCCCCAGCCCAAGCATCCCTACCTGGAACCCTGTTTGGCAAAGCTGGTGCAATACACAGAACTTGAACAGGGTTACGTTACTGCTAGTTATTTGTAACAGCAATGTTTGACCTTCTCTCAGGAGAAAGCCCCTTGGAGTCATTTTGCTGTTCCTCCTTCCCCGTTCTTTCTCCAGTGATGGGTTCAGAAACAAAAGGCAAGCCTACAGAAACCAGTCACCAGTTTTCAAGCCTGAAGAACTATTAAAAAAATTCCACATAATCCAGACATGGCTATACCCAAAAATCATCACAACAGAGGCAAAATCTCAGCATCTTGAAGTTTTACTTGTATAAAATGATCCTTGCTATTTAGGCTGGGGAAAAATCTATTTAAAAGATATTTCATGTATTAGAACACCATGATGCCATATCATACCTCTGAAGAAGATGAAGTCTAAAAAATAAAAAAAAAAATCCTGAAAGTAGAGTGGATATGCAAAAGAGCAAATAAAATTATATAAAAGTAATGGTTTGTTCAAGTGTCTTTAGTTGCTTTTTTTCTTGAGAGGGAGCCTTGGGTGGCTATACTTTTATTGCCGGGAGCATTACCCTTACTTAATATTAGTATGGAAGTTCTCAAATGCTTTTATCACAGGGGTTGTATCTCAATAGATACACAGAGCTCGCTCCTTCCATTTGCAGTCACACAAGATCTGTATCTACCCTGCAGAACCACATGAGATACCATCCTGTAAGCACTCAGCGTCTGGAGCAGCACCTGCTCAACATGATCAGCCAGCTGTCCTAAGGCCACCAACAAGTGTTCTGCAGATCAGTGATTCCAAAACCCGTCAATGAACAAATATTTAGAGCATCCACGTCCGCAAAAATGTTTTCTTACTACATTTTTCAAATTATTCTACATTATTCAAATGTATCATCATTCTTACTACATTATTCAAACAGAATAATCTTCAGAGAAACATAGAGGCAGCAAAAGGCCTCCAGAAGACACCATTTCAACAGCAGTACTCCTTTTAAGCTCTACAGAACTCTTGCACGCTCATACAAACTCATGCTCATAAATGTAATCTGTCATAATTTGTCAGAGCAACACAAACCTAGGGACAAAACTATGAGCACATTATAGTGTCATTCACTTTTGACCTTTCCTGTTTAGAAAAGGGCAAACAATTTCTGCTTGTGCTCCATTAGGAAGAATCATGAAGATCCTTCCATCATGAAGAATCACACAGCTCTGTTAGGACACTTCAGACATACCTGTAAGCCCTGCTCCTGCACAGAGGGGTGGTAGTGCAGTGCCACATATAGAAAAAAAACACCTGCAAATGCACAGGGACCAAACCATGCTTGGTTTGCTCTTAGCTTTGCCTATCGGGTTGGCTGCAAACTGCAAGGTTTTGTAATAAAATAATAATAGCCAGGGGATACCAAGTATCCTCAGGGTATTCAGCTCTAAGGAAGGAGCTCTAAGGGAAAAAGTAAATATTATAGATGTTTTACAGACTAAGACTGCACACAAAATATTACTAGTACTCTGACAGTTTTGTCTGCATATTGGTAATTGGTATAAAGCCAACTGTAGAATAACTTAAAAATACATTATATATATAAAATCCATAACAGGATTTTATCAAATAAGAAAGTAAAACCTGTGCTTTTTAAAAGACACTGGAGGACACCTTTGTGATATTCAGACAGTAGGTATTGTTTATGGTCTAACTCCGAAAGAAGCTTACCAGTATAATGTCCAACAACTACCACATTGTAGCAGGACCTAGTGCTAAAAGAAAGTCAATTATTTAACAAATGTTTGCATCACTAAAGTTTGTAAAAGAAGATTTTACATCCTACACTGTCAGCACTTCACACCCTGATATAACAAAGCATTTAAAGAAAAAAAATCATTTGGGCACCACTTCCCGGAGTAGTAGCCTGAATAGATTTGTAGACCAGAACTTTAAGGTTAATTAGGAACACAATAGGTATTCCAGAAACTGACCTACTTCTGCACATGTTGTTTTGTTACTTTTTTCTCATTGCATTCTTTCCATGAATGCAGAATCAAGATCCAGAAGGAGACACCTGTAAAATACGGCACATTGGGAAAGTTTGGTGTATTTGGAAGGAATTAGTAGAAGTTAGACTACCATGAAAAGTCATCTAATCCATTTATGAAGCATGTACAATTTCAGATAGATATATAGACCAGGAGGTCAGAGTGTTTTAAACTCAAATAAACCAGCAGCTATAGGAATACTTCTTAAAACGTCTAGAAGTACACAGCATATCTGACCTTATGAAACTGGCATCCCTTAAGGATATGGCCTAAGCCAGTGATGAGCTATGGGGTAAGTGTCATACCCACTGCACTGTACAAATGCGATGTGTAAAACGTCAGCCACTTAAATTTCCAAATTGGTGAGACTACAGCTGCTGTTATCAGAGTGCAGTATTTGATGTAATCCCCCAATCATGTTTTGTAACTAACAAAAAGGTAAATGTGTACGCAGAACTTAACTTCGTAGCCTACCTAGACTGCCAAGTTTCAGCTGGTATGTGTTGGTCAAAATCTGTTACACTAAACAATCATTGCATAACATGTCTCTCCCAACCTCTGAGCAGGGCTGCACTCACCTAAATTAGGAGACAGAAGACAAGGACTCAGAATGACTGGTGGGGATTTGTGTCTTTGGAGATGAGACTGAAGGTACATTCTCATTTTTGCAAGTTGCTGAAGTTAGGCAACTGCCTTTGTTAAAGACCTACTCAAAATTCTCAAACGTGATTTCAGGTAAGATCAAAACTGCACTCATCACTAGCGTAGAAGTGGGGTAGTCAAAAGCAAAAAGCATAATTTTTTAATAAATCTTTTTTATTCTGAGCTCAAACAATTTCTGTTCTACAAAAGCGTCTGAAATAACATGGCATCTTGAGATGTACAATTATTAACTTAAATTAAAAAAAATCAGGTGCTTTATGCTTGTTGATATTACTCAATAGCTAAGTGGCAGAGTTCAGAGGTTTTTGACTTACTGACCTGTTTGACTTGAAGCACCACCGAGACTATATATGTGTATCATAAATAACTCTTCTGGTTTCTAACAGGTCTTCGTATCCCATAATTATCTTCCACTTTGTGGAACTGTAGAGCATTACTTCTACCTAATTGGTCATTTTCTTCAGGGCAAGAGGCAAATGACCTATTAGACAAAAAATAATTATACCTGCATGCTTCTTTTTCCATGTCAAAGGCACAGTCAGGAGGACACTTAGTAGTGGTAGTTCTGAGTGTGTAGCCACAGTGTTAATTGTTAATGACAGTACTGAGTGACAGTGGCACTCAGCTGAAGCAGTTAACTGCATAATAATCACTGTAGTGCATGCCACTGGATCCAGTCTGCGTCACACTTACCGGTTTATCATCACTCTACCAATCAAATAAACTATCTTTCAACCTTGGCACTTCTACCGATACTAATTTTTTACATACCCTCTTCAGAAATATGTATCTCTGAAATCAATCTGTATTCATGCCCCTACAAGGGCAAAAAAAATTGATTGGCACAGACGGCACAGAAAGGGGAATGCAAACAAAAGAGAAATCAGATTGCTTTTTGATAAAGGACAAATCGAATAAAAAACTACATGAAAAACAGCATGCAAATGTTTCCGTCATATGCAACACCTATTTTTTGACCCTACCTATATGAAGCAATGAAGTGCTTTCCACGCTGCTCTGGAGCAGAGGTCCTTCCTTCCCATCCTACTGCAAGCACCCTCAGACAGCAAGGGAAGGGCACCCTTTAACATTTGCACAGGCAGGCAGAGCCAGCAAACACTGACAGATACCTGCAAAAACCAGCACAAACATTTGCTACAGCTGACAGATCATAGCAAGTTTCAACTGGAACGTTAAAAATGCTTTGTGTGAGCCATGCCAAATTTTCTCCTGCTTGTGGGCAGCTAGAAGTTACATGCATCTTAACAAGTATTTTTCTTCAGCTCTTGTCCTCCTTTCAGAGGTCAACCAGCCTGTTTTTACTTAACTTTTCCTAAAATAGCCTATCAATAATATTATCAGGCTGGGAACAAACATGCCTTTCTTCAGCTTAAAAGTAAAGGGACACAAGAATAAAGCAGCAGCCAAGAAGCTGTTGGATCATCAATTTTACATATAAATAAAACTAAGGATTACAGTCCTCCTGGGTTTTTTTTCCATCTTAAAAACTTTAGCCGACTTCCTCCCCTCCAAATAGCCTTGGAAGGGAAACAAAGACCCTCAACCTTTTTTTGGTGAAGATATTTGTAGTAAAGAATGATCTGTGGGATATCCCAATAATAATAGAAGCTAGAGTTGTCTTACTTAGTGAAGCATGCTTTATTCATTTTCCCCATACCTGTAGTGTGTAAATTTGTTTAATCTCCTAACTCTTCAGCGCTTATTATAGAGATATTGAAAAATAAAAGTTATCAGTGAATCCCAGTCCTCACTTCCAGGAGTACTTCCAAATCGTAAGAAATGGACAATTTAATTTTAAAAAGCATGAACACTGCAGGAAGTACCAGCAGCCAGACCTCCTCTACTGAGCAAGGCATCATAGAAGTAATTTCATTCTCCTGGGGCCAAAATATCCTGCATTCCTGATTGCACCTTTAGCTTTTCCGGACTGCCTAGCTTATAGCCTTGTGCCAGAAATCTCCACGTGGTCCATAAAATAGCGCAGCACGAGCTGCACCTTCTCATGTAAGTCGTATTAGCAACTCCCTTCTTCAGGTGCATCTCACACTGGACCTACCCTTTTCTTTAGCTGCTGACTCTGTTGGATTGACATGTGGCAGTCATTGCACACGATGCACAACCAAAGCCTGTCTCACCTCCAGAGCAACATGCAGAGAGCTACCTGGGTGAGAGATGAGGGTGATTTCCAGCCTACTCACTTTTTCCCCCCTCCTCTTCCTCCCATTTGCCTGGTGCCCCTCTTCAAACAGGACCAGTCAAATGTGGTGATGTAATTTAACAAGCAAAGACCTATGTGAGAGCTGTCTGTGGCTGACACCCACGGTGCCAGGTAGCACTGCACACATATGCTTGGTTTTGTCATTTTACTCTTAAACAACTAGCTACCTTGTTTGCTCTGAGCACAGTGGTGCCAACACACTGTAAGAGATCAAGGTGCTGAGCTGTGGCTCAGTCCCCGGCATTCGCACGTATCCCAGAACGGGAGCAGAGCTTCATCCCAGCTGTTAGCCCTGGAGCTGTCAGCACAGGCAAGTCATGAGCTGACCCCACCTCTGTCCCACCCAGCCACCAGCCCCTCTCCTGCCACGACAGCCAGGCTCTCACCCGTGTCTCAGGCTGCCTCTGCAGGAGGATTTCATTCTGGCAGGCTTCCTAGGGACAGCGAGGCGAGCTGACTAGGAAAAAAGAAACAGGCTACCCCTTGAGTTTATTCAAAGAGGGTCTCCAACATTTTCATAATCAGTGTTGCATGGGGAAAGTCATGCACACTTCACCATTTGGGTTCTTTTTAAACTCTATTTTAAAAGAAATATCAATCTGCCATATTCATGATCTTCAGTTCCTGTCTGTGGTGAGGCAAGATAACCACAAAGTATTCTCACAAAGCATTTCTGGAGGGAAAAGCAAAATGCTGCAGCCTTCTACTCTGCTGTGCCCATAGATTGTGCAGGCAACCTGGGAAGGGAAGGTTGTCACACCCCAGCTCCCCGTGAACACCGGCCGCCTTATCGCTCATATGGAGCCAGTTCCTTCTCGGCACTCTTAGGTTGGCACACCAGGGCGTGCAACCCTGGCGCACACCCTGCACGCAGGGCTGGAAAGGGAGGGAAGGAATCCCTGAGTAGTTAATATGTTTGTTTAGCAGCTGGTCTGGCCCTGTCCTGCCTTTGCATGCGGGTTCTTCCTAAGGCACTCATCCAAGCTGTGCTCCGGGGCTTAGTAGCAGTGACTCCAACCTTGACATTCCAGAGCACTTTTTACTTTTCTGGACCTGGAAGCTTTTTGAAATGCATGTAGAAAGGGGGAAAGAATAGATTTAATTGGCACCAGAAGGACCTGGGAGGTAGGTACCCCACTGAATTCAGAGAACCAAGGGATGGAAGCAGGCATCCCATTTGATTCTTTACAGATGTGCCTCAGGGAAAATGCCTTGATCACTTTCTGAAGCTTATGTTGGAAACATCTCCTGGGCAGGGAGCAGAAGGATGTCCTCTTGTTTCCCCTCCCTGATGGGGCTGCCCTGCCTTGTTCCGACCACAGCAATTTCTTGACCGGCTGGGTAGATCTCCATCTTGGATTTAGACAAGCTTGAAAGGTCACTGTAGGACTAAGTTTCCTTGGTGGGCTCCAAGGTAATTTGCTTACCGAAAGTTACTGACAACGGAGGGCTTCTTTGCAGGCCAGTGGCTAAGAAGGTATCTTTTGACAGAGTCAGTGACAGGCAGGTTTCCAGCAGTGTAAGCCTGATTCCAGCACCTAGTTAAAGGTTATTCCAGGATCCTTCCTCAAGTGGCTTCTAGATGAACAGAGGACACTTGTTACGTGGGGAACACAGCCTTGTGCCACACACAGACTCCAACCAGTATGAACAGGAAGGACAGAATAGGAAGAGGCTGACAATCTTTCAAGGAGCAAAAGTGGAAAAGCTGATAATTGCTAGCACTTCCCATACACTAGACAACTGTTGGTAACCTATATGCACACTAATATCCATATGCCAAAGTACACTGAGAACCTAGCCCAAGGGAGATCAGTCCTTGGGAGATGGAATCTAACTGGTGGTGATGACAGTGGTGCCCATGTCTTCATATTGTTCTTTGTGTAATCCAGTTTCAAGGGAAAATACTCCTGATGTTTCAGTCCAAACTCTTTTTATAATGTTACCTTCACAGTCACATATGCACTGCTGTATCAATTAAAATACTGCTTGTGAGACAGACTTGGCTTTTTAACAATTTTGCAACTTGCTCACATAGCACAGGGTCATTTCTGCTATTTTACTCATCTACGGTGAGGCAGCAGGACAGGCTGCTGCTGTCAAGGGGTTCATGGTCACTGGCTGCAGTGGGGCCAGTGGAGTTCTCCATACCACACTGAGACCTTGAGACCTACTTTTTATGGGTACCATTCTCTGTTTACCATCTCCAAGTGCTAAGAGCCAAGGTGTCTTGGTTTGTACAACAGTAAAGATTTTTTTTTTGTTTGTTTTACCAGAATTATAACATTTGGTACTTTCTTTGTATCTTGTCTCCTAGAGACTCATTTCCCTAGTACCTTTTTTCCTAAAAAACACACAAACCCAGGAAGTTCCCATGTCTTCTGCTTGCCAAACTGAGAGTAACAGTGAGCTCTGTTATAGCCTAGAGGCTGTTGCCAGTGAGGACAGGTTTACATGCCAGGGAACTGGAGGGGACAGCAGTTTTAGCTTGTGCCTCAGGATCTGCAGCTAGAAGCAGCTGCCCATACAGTTCCTGAATGCTTGAGGTTTTGACCTGCTAGTATTTACACCAATAAGCACTGGGAAGACTTTTTGCCTAAGTTCACAAACTGCGTTATGAGCATCACTGCGTAATGTTTGCATTCGAACAAGAGCCTTACAAGCAGAGCAGGGGACAAGAAATATTGAGTTGGGGCAGGATAAGTACAAGAAGGATGCCACATGGATTTGAGACCGGTATTTTGCCCAGGATTGCCCCAAGTGTGGGTGCACCAGCAGTACCAGAAGTGCCTTAAGGGATCATAACAGAAATGTGAGAATACTATGGCACAGGGATCTCTTCCTAGGGTGTTCCTCAGAAGCAACTGAGAACAGCGTATACGATGCCATGATGTCTGCAAGGTTCTGTTTCCATGGAAGAAGATGTGGCCATTCTACCACCTTATAAAACCACTCCTAATTTAGGGTCCCAGCTTGCCAGTAATGGACTAGCACTCCCAAAGAGGCCCGTGTCCCCATAGTGCAACCCTCATTCATCTCCTTAAATGTCCCAGTCACACAGTCTTACCTAGACACATCTTTAGCTGCCTTGCTCTCAGCCATGCCCTAATCTTAACCATACACAGAAAAAAGGCACTAAATTGTATCATCTGGGTCAGACAAGATAACAGACAACACTGGGTGTGACACACACTGAAAAGGCCACAGCTTCTCAGTACCCATATAAAAACACATCAAATAAAACAGGTGGCAAAATGGAACTCTGCCCGTGAAATGGCCTGTGAATTACTAGCAAGTTATTTTTCCTTCCAAAACTGTATGGCTCAGCAATCAAACAAATAAGCCAGCAATAAGAAATAAGAGATGTACAGTATATTTCTTCAGTACTTCTGGAGAGGAAGGGGCTAAAAACTGCTGAGTCAGGAAACCTTTACTGTTTATTTACTACCCTTCATTAGCTGCAGCTGCTATTGCTGCTGTTCCTTAAAAATTAAATGCCTTTTTTATAGGAATCTACCTTGAAAGAAACTCAAATCTTCAATGCAAAGTGGGGCATTCCAGAATACGTTTCTGAAATCACAACAGCTTATTAAAGACTGACTAATTAGACAGTAGTACTTGTTACTTGCTGGTTGTGGTGCAAGGCAATGACAGTCTGGACAACCATGTTTAGCTTTGGTCCTTCACCATCATTTTGAAAAATGTGACTGTTAAATATTTTGAGAACGATTTCTGAATGTCATTTAAAAAAATAAAGCAAGCTACTATTGACTACTCATTCATTTTTTCCTTTTAGTTTTAGAGTTTACATCGTTATTTGATCCATTTTTGTAGGTTAGAACAATTTATAGCTCTTTACATGTTTTAATTTCAGGTCACTTGTGATCGTTGAGAGCCGGTGTTGTAGCCTCTGCTGAAGGACAGAACATAAATCAAAGACACTGAAAGGCTCAAACACCACAGAACAAGCACACATGTATCCATCCACTGCTTCAAAGTCAGCCTTTTAAAATGGTTACGATAAAACAAAAAACACAGTACCTGCACACTGTTCTTGTGAAACGCATTTGCTAGGTCTTCATGTAATCTTTTTGTGTACTTTCTCTGTAAAAAAAGAAACTCAAGTCTCAGCATGCACCAACTGTTGATTTGCCAAGTGATGTTTATCGGGTAAATTGCATTAGCACCCATATTTTAACTCTAGTTTTTCTTCCTTCTTAACCACCCCCTCCTGCTCTAACCATGCACAGATCCCACACTCATTGCAAACAAGGGAGAAAGGCATATTTGTAACGGGGATCTTCAAAGACAGAGATGTGTGTGGAATTATTTTAGGGTGACTCCAGGCAGCAGCAAAATAAATGTCAGAAATAAGTCAAAGCTTCAAAGTGGGGATGCTCTATTTTCAGCTGAGCTTCAAATCTGCAAACTAATCTTTTGCTTAAAAATAAGCATGTAAGTTAGGCATGCCGAAATCAGGGCTAAGCAGGCACAGGCTTGCGGGATTAGGCCCACGAAGTCCACATTTACAATAAGTGATCTCTGTTTCAAACAATTTCTTTGTATCAGTTAATTTTTTTTAAAATCAATTTTAAGAACAGACTTCCTCTTTAAGAGAATTTACTACCATGCACTAAATGCAGCTCCTTGGTAGTAAAGAGTGCATTTCATAAGATTTTTCAAGTGCATGGATTTAAACACGTTGCTGGACAGAACAAGTCACGTAAATGTTGTCAAGACTGGGAAAGCATGGTTAGCAAAAGTAAAAAGTCCCGAAGTTCACAGAAGTCATCACAATTAAATTTGCTTTCACACTTGGAGGAGTTAGTCAGCTTTTTGTTATGTATGAAAGACACAGAATAACCTTTCCTAAAATAAGCATTTATTCAGAGAAGCAAATTTACAAAAAAACCCAAAAACAAACCAAAAAACTTTCAGATTAAAAAAAAGTCTTTCAATGAATTTAGTAACACACCTAAATCCTTCATCAGAATGGTTGTAATGGGACACATACATTTATTAATATACCTCCAAAGCAAAGAGAAAATAACCATTAGCACCTCGCAATACATTTCCAAGATTTAAGACTTGAAACTTATTCCTCGGGTGGACTCTGGTTCTACAAAACTGCAGATATTTAATTTTACTGCCTGGCACAGTGGCTCCACCGAAGTTGCTGTCACTTTCCAGGGTGACCCTCTGCCTGCTTTTAAAACCAGGAGGAAGACTCCGAGTTCTCTTAAAATAAATGAATAAATAAATAAATAAATAAATTTCGGGACAGTTTGAAGTGGTTATTACTAACCAATCACATTTTCTCAAGATAAAAAATAGGCAATGGAGGAGAGGGAAAGGAGGAGAGGGAGAGGGGAAAACTAAAAAGAAAAGTTCAATAAATGTCTTTTTGTACTTGTGTACGTAACATTGTAAAAAAGAGCCAGCACTGAAAGACACATAAATTCACATAAATAATAAAATAGACTTGATTATAATTTTGGAAAAACACTCTTTGAAGCACAACACCAAAACCACATGAACCTCTAAGATCCTGAAACGCAATGAAATTTTCATAATTTCCACATGGGAGAATATCTGCAAAGACCATTGCTGCTACCAAACTTCCCCTCTCCCTGAACCTGCACTTTTAAAAGTAGAAAAACCAAGAGAAAATGCATTGACAGAAACACCCCCCCAACCCCTTCTTTCTTCTGTGTCTCACTAAAGCACAAGCAGGATTTTCATAATTTGTCCCAGCTGAAATATTCACTTCTCCCACATTCGAGAGCCTCATCTGAGGCACCAAAACAGACAACAACTGGCTCAAAAACCTCCGCTCAGTAAAGAGGACAGCCCCACCAAAGCCTCTCATTGCCACGCAGTTGGCGTAGGCAGTTGATGTGAGCCATGGGCACAGCAAGGGCTGGATTGCGGGCACACCCCGGGCACCAACAAATGGAGACCAGGAACAGTTCTCGTGCCCGCCGGATGCTCCCCAGGTGCCTGCTGAACCCCTCGCCAGGAGGAGGCGGGCCGCGTCCTGCGCTCAGTGCCCAGCGCTCGCCATGCTCACATGCAGCCTGTCGCACCCCTGGGTGAGCGGGGACCGGAGCTCTTGGAGAAAGTGTCTGCTTCATTTAAAGGCAGATGTTTGAGAGTGCATTTCTGAAACCGAGGCTTGTCCCCAGTGAACTGAGCTAGCACACCCCTTCCTGGCTGCAGTTAAACCTCTATCACAATAATCCAACAGCAAGTGGGAGAGCTTTAACAGGAGGGGCAGTGAGAGCCTAGAAGGTGCTGGCAAGGGCTGTTTCTTGGTCCTCGGGTTGAGCATGCTGACCCACAGGCTAGAAGCCTAGAGGGGTACAAGCCTCCTCACGCCACCGGCCCGGCACAGGCAAAGCCTGACTTAGGCACCGGGCTCTGGGTTGGATTCAAGGCTGGGAACGTGGGTCGTGTCCCTGGCAGCCAGGAGTGAGGAGCCCGATTCCCACTGCTACTGCTTTACACCACACCAGCTCCTCAACTGTGGTAGTGCTGCTCTTCCCAGTGGTGGCTTATCAAAATCCATTTATCTGGCATGTTGTTCTTGATAAAATCTTTATTGGCATCTTCCTGTGCTGCAAGACAGGAAGATAAAATAATTACCGCTTTCCGTTGAAGGAATAAGCTTTTCCACAGCTTGGTAACAAAAATTTCCTGTGAGCTGCCCAGGCTTCCACAATTTTTATCTTAATAGGTTTTCAGAATTATTTTATTTCTTTCCTAACCTCCACTGGGAAAATTACCCTGAATTCTCACCAAAAAAAGAGATATATACACTATATTTGAGTGACTGTAAGATATAATTCTGCATTAAAAAACAGTGTATCAGTCAGTTCATGTTTTTTCCAGCACACACCTCGGTGACAGGACAAATGATTTGTGCAGAAAAAATAGCAACGGTAATTCAACAAAATGGGTGTTCTGGTGCAATGACAAAATTAGGTCCCTTGGTCTTGCTTAAATAACGACAGAAGACCTGCAGAACCTCCCAGACCTGAGTATCAATGGGAATTGTGGGTGCACAATAAACTTAACTCCAAATCCCAGTTAAGTAGGGATCATCTTGTGGGTTTGGCTTGCTTTGGAGAGTGTGGTAGGACGGAATATGTCTCTTCTTCTCCCTGTCCACCATAGTTAGATGAGAATAACTTAAGTACCAGACACATTTCTTCTTAAAAATAAGAACATCAATAACAGCAGCTACGCATTCCTGAGTTCCACCAGTTTGTGAAAACTGCAGCACGTACGTCTCACTCCAAAATAAAATTAAAAAATTGTAACTTTTCAATTACTCTTATCCAATAATACAACAATTCAATAATGATACTGTAAGTTTGCAAGCAGCCTAACGTCAAATCTAAAGTCATGAGCAAAAGATCTTTTCAAGCTGACAAACAACAGCTGCAGAAGGACAGCAACATTCCCAGAAGTACTTAGTCTTTCGAGAACTGAATCTTAACAAGAAATCATGTGCTTGGTAATCATGTAGCTACCCAGGAATATTGGTATTCTAGTGGAGGTTAATATGTAATGCCCAAATAATTTCACCAGGTCAGGAGACAATTGGATCTTTAGATTTAAACTTGTTTAGAGAAACTTACCTTCAGAAAATGGACTGAACAGAATCATGGAATATGATAAAATTACTGGTGCCTTTCAGTCATTAGCTATGCAATTTGTGGCACCTCTTTTATGATTTTAACAGTTTTTTTTGAAAGCTGTGTGAAAGAGAAAACTGCACATATTTGCACTAATGCCCTTCATTAGACCACATCTTTCCAGAAGTCGCTTATTTGTAATTTTACTTAGTCAAATTATTTACATAGTAAAGCTAATATATCTCTTATTAAAACAGACAGCCCTACAAACTGTCAAGGTATTAAAAAGAAGTGGGATACCTAACGCCTGGGAAACTCTACAGAAATAGTTCAGTTTTATTCTCTCCCCAAAGGTTTTACGTGCAGCCACAGTCAAGCCACAGCTCAATCCAGCTCCAGAGGGAGAGCTCTCTATTTACAGCTCGGCACCAACGGCAGTTCACAAAATGGGCAAACCGGTATCAGTCATTTAAACTGGGTAAGTCTCAGATGGGACAAACTTTTACACTAGTCCTTCAAGACTCCTTTCATGAGCTCCTGATTAAAATGGGCTATTAAGGTTATATTCATATAATCAGTCTTAAATTCTTTCTTTTAATATTTCAACTGGTTGCTGTGTTCTTTCTTTAAAAAATAGGCAATTACATCTTCTGAATATACTCTTCTGAAGACTTGCATTTGATCTTTCTGCAGGTAATCTTTTCAGAAAAAATAACTGTTAAATCACTAAAAGCCATACTTTGAAAACGAAGTGCATATAATGATTCAAAATATTTTAAAAAGCACATAAAAGTTACAGTAAAGGCTTGAATATTTAAGCACCCTCCACACACAAATACATCAGACAACTACTATATCGTGTGTGCCACAGTCCAGGGTTAGGCCACATAACAGGGATTGATTGGGATCTAAATATATGATTAGGGCCAAAGTACAGATCACACCATCTATTTGTCACTTTGACTGAAGAAAAAGTTCCATATACATTCAACAGACAGACCCTTCATTGTCTGTTTTTAAACAGCAGACAAGATCCTGACACTACTGAAGAAAAGAGCAAAACTATTAACACTCCAGAGTCATGTTCCCATTAACACGTAAAGCTACTGCACTGACTTCTTCCATCAACCACACTATTTTTTAAAAAATTTAAATTGAAACAATTATTGGTGTTCTTGATGTTTCAGCTAGAAAAGTAGCATAACCAAAGCAGCTAAAGAAGTTTTCCTTCATATTTTTGCACCCTGACAATTTACTAGCATCTGCATAAAATACCTCATTTTGTGAGCACACATGTACTATCATAAGAAACTGGAAGAACTATTTGCCTAGAAGGAAAGTTAATCGTGTGGATATGGTTTCGCATAACTGGAGCTTTATACTCAGCTTTCTCAAAACCTGTAGAAACACCTAGTCATAAAGTTGCTTGCATTACACCACGTACTATTCCCCCAAAAAGAAGAGGGGGGGAATCCCCCGTGGCATTCTCTGACCTGCACACACCAGCAAATTCAAATATGCACAGAGGGATGTTTTCAGACAATATTTGGCAGAAGAAGGAAAAGAAGACAATAAATGAAAACAAGAGTGACAACACACATCTAAGAACTAGATCATGTAGGGAGGCAAAATCCTTGCCCAAATTCAGTATCTGAGCCACGCGTCACATCCAGCCTGGCACACATTAAGGGAGCAAGCAAGGACTCGTGCTTGCTCTTTGTAATGAGCTGTGTTGATATCGATCACTGTCCCTTGACCAAACAGTACCGTAGTGATGTGAAATTATTACTAAAGTCAACCTCCTCAAAGCTGAAGGGTTGAAAAACACCCTCACTCTTGAATCTTGTCACAATACTTCTGAAGAAGGATTGATTAATTTTTTTTCCAAAGAAAAACCCATGAGAAATGTATACCCAATCCAAAGCTGAGTGTAGTCCAGAGACAAGAGGGCGAAGCACCTCCTCATACGTGAATGAAGTGGCACAATTCCAGTACGAGAGAATGGGAGGAAATCATCCTGAGCAGTCTACACCTTAGCTAACTCCATATATTTGCTCCTTGGCATTCACACCCTTAGATAAGCACCCTATGAGAAGGGAGAGGGATTAGAAAATGAGCTCTCTGTGTTCACAGCAGAGCAGGAAAAGTGATGTAGAACTCAAAAAGTATGTTGGGAGGCAAGTGCAAAGGGGATGCTAAAAGACGTTTTATACCCAAGCCTTTTCACCTGCACCAAAGCACCAATTTATGCATTCTGAATTTACCTATAAAAACACATCTGGCTACAGCTCTGTCTTTTAGAACTTGAGCTTCTTCTACACTAAAACACCTTCCTGAGTCATTCACCATCTTTCCTTAACCCTCTCAGATTTCTAAATGAGCTACTGGG
>NW_010562567.1:0-31444 GCF_000687285.1 Phaethon lepturus
TTTTTTTTTTTTTTTTTTTTTTAAGAAACAAAAGCTTGTGTAAGATTTTAGGAGTAAACTTTCAGCTTTTCAAAGGAAAACTGAGTGCTCCTGTGTCCTGGACAATACCATTCACATTAATGAAAGTTACATACAATGGTGAGGAAAAGGCTTCTGCTGAGTGCATGATGCTGATACTTAAACAATTACAGTTGCAATCACAAGTAAATAACATTATTCAATTTCATCTTAACGCATGTTTTGCAATATCTCATGTTGTAATTCCCATGAAGTCGTCACAGATCATTAAACTAATAGGTGGGGAAGAAAATTTTGTGGATTGTCTAATAGGACTGGCTATCAAACTAATCACGAGTCATTAGACAAGCTCTCTCAAGGCTTGTGCACAACATGTTTAACTGTAATCAGGGGGTAATAAAGTTCAGAAAAATTTCTATCAAATAAGAGGGCCTTCAAAACAGAGATGTGGGAGATTCTATTGAATACTTTAAATTAGATATAGATTAGTCACAAATCACTGAGAGCGCTTAACAAGAAATCAAAATCAGCACCCTCAGTATGGAAGTTCCTTGTCAATACACTACTTGCTAATGTACGACATGATCAAGATTTCAATATACTCCACCCCACTCATCCAAGGATAGTTTGGATGAGCTGATGTGATATTTTCACTCTTTGATACAACATTCAAACACCATTAAATACTCCAGCAAACATTATGGTACTAGAGTTTGGTTTTAATCACTTCTATTATTGGGTCATTTTATCTGACTACTAGTCAGATAAACATTTGCAGTAGGACTGTTTACATTTTCTCTTACCATAAAAAAGTAAATCACAGACATGGTCTGGTCTAAAGTTTATCTGAGTCGTGATGAGACTTCTAATTGACCTGAGAGAGCTTTGGATGAAACTATCTCTTTAGCTAAAGCATATATTGTCTTTTAGGGGGCATCATCATTCAAAATACATATTCCCTTCAGTTCACCTTAGACAACTTTTCTATAATTCTTTTACTCACCAGCTGGATAATAAAATTATTCAGACCTTCTAAAGATGGAATAACTGCCTCCATTCCCTTAAACTTGAAGGACAGGGTTCACTTGTCATAGAAATCAATGTTTCTCTGACTATTTGAACTTATATGACATCTTACTTTTTCTTTTCTTTTTTTTAAACTTGGAGTCAAAAAGGGAGAAATATCACATATATGAATCACATGGTCATCTGAAACTCGTGTGCCAAATCAGGTTTTTATGTCTTTGGTAGATTTTGCCTTCACAAGCAGTAAGAAATATAGGTTGCTTATGTTAATTATGGTTCAGCAAAACATTTGAATACATATTTTACATAAAATAGCCAAAAAGTCCTATTTAACATGGAAGAAGTTATTCACCTTTCCAAAAGGTGAGCATATTCACAAAAGCGTTACCTTACATGGTCCAGTTCCTTCACTTTCATCTTCTGTGTAATAGGTTTTCCAGTAGGTGTTCTAGCAGCTGGTGCAGCTTTAACTGAATCCAGATTCACAGAAAGAGCAAACGTGTTCAGTACCAGAGCTGTACATGAAAAAGGTCACTGCCACATCAATCACATTTGATTAGATAATGACTCACACAGATTTCTCAGCAATAATGTCCACTTTTTCCTTGAATACACACCTAAACTCTTGTGTACTGCACCCTCTACAGGATAAAACACACAGCATGTCAGAGGGGAGCCGGAAAAAAAGGGAAATCTTATCTGGGTATTACAGAGATTATTATCTGCAGTTGAAAATCTAATTGCTGATTTAGGCAGTTAATTTTCAGTGATGTATTTGTTAAACAATAGGATAGGTTCAATCCATTCGAACAGAAAATGTCAGATTGAAATATTGCTAATGACTGGATTTGTGCTTTATGCTATGCAATGAGCAGGAGTCAGGCTGGCTGGGTGCTGAAGCAAAACTGAGAGTGCTTTCTCAGTGTGTAATCAGCATGCTGTCAATATATCACTAATCCAAACTACACAATGCTAATTAAACTTTCTCCTTGTGTAGCATGCAAGCAATAAGTATATTTTAAATGCCACTTGCTATCTTTTTCTGTTATTCTGACAGTTTTTAAGTGCTTCATGACTGATAGATTTCTGTAAGGATAAAATTGTGTATCAGAGGGGAATAGTATGCAAAGGTAGAGTTTCAAAGTGAATAAAATATTCTTAACTGCCATTAGTTTAGGGAACAAGGCAACACAACCCTGGACCTTAGTATTAGAATTTCTTATGCAAAATAAGTATTTATAATCGACACAAACAGGCTCAATTTAGAGAGATGCACACAATTTTATAATAATTCAAAATGTGACATAGACTTATATTAAGACTTCTGAAGGAGTAATTTGATTTTTAGTGCTTTGTCTTACACTTCAGTACAGTCTTGACCTCTCTGTCCCTTCTATTTTTCAATGTTATTAAGAATACAGTAAATAAGAACCAATTACCTTTCTCCTACTCACAACAAAATATTGCTCTGCGAGTTTAACCCCTAGCTAACTTGGTTTGTGTAAGGAATGAAAAATCCTCTTACAACTTGGCCTTTACAAGATGATCAGCAAACTATCAGAAAGATAATTCAAGAAATGCATCTGATTTATTGGCAAAAAGATTTGTCTTTTTAGTAGGATGTACATTTTACTTTAAATAAGAACTACTCTTTCAGCAGATGATTAGATGTCTATCTCAGTTTGTAGTGTTCATCAAATCTCACTATATCACTAGTATGGGAACAGGAACTTTTCCTCTTTGACAGTGACATTGTGAGGAACAGTTATTTATGAGCACTTCCACAACTTGAATAACAAAACTGCTACGTAAACGTAATTTCTATTAAATTGGTGAAAGCACTTTCCTAAACTAGTACTTTTGTAAAGTTTTCCTTTTAGTTCCTTAGTTTCCATTCTCCGCAGGAAAGTTTATGCTTTGTCTCACAAGTCAACTAGAGTGAAATGTTCAGAATTATATTTCTTTGCGTAAGAACTGCTTTGTAAAAGAAGTAGGGTGCCGAATATTCATCTTCATCTTTATCATTCACTTTTGCTACTCAAAGACTGAAATATGTAAGTAGCAGAGCAACAAAGAGGAAAATAACTTTTATGAAAGGCATCCTTCTGTAGACTGATAGATAAATGGAGTGGGACAAATTTTTTTTTCTAAGGCATTTCAAATATCATTGGATGGTTTACAGCAGGGTTGAATTTGGTTCACCGTCTTCTATGCACAGATGAATTCTTTCATTGAGAGATCCTCTTAGCAACTGTAGCCACAGTCTCACGGCAGTGAATTGAATCTATTATAAACTTGCTATAGAATATCATTGAAATCAAGCATTATAGCTCTCCGTACTAGTATGTGATTACGGAGGTGCTTATCTGGAATCATCATGATGAGGCAGAGAAGGAAAAAAATTATCTCATTTTTGGAAGTGGAGAAGAAATCAATGAGGTAGTGCTTTTCATTTCTATTTCCGTTAAGAGGCATCTGACCTTATTTGCCACATCTCTAAAGAGAGACTCTCAAGAGAGAAAATATTCACTGTACAATGTGGAAACACTTTATTGCATAATAGTATCAGTTTGTAATAATTAAAAGAAGAGTGGCAATGACATTTTATTCTGAGAACATGCCTTCAACTTACTTATCAGTCATTTCTTGTGGGAAAACCAAAAAAACCCCAATGATGTCTTTTGAAGAGTACCATTGATCACTGAAATTTACACAGAAATAAAAAGCTTTAGCAATCACATCCTGTCTCTCTCATCCTACCTCATTCAGGTTTGGATTTTTTTGTTTTATTTCAGTTTAAAGCTCTTTCTGTGTCTCTTCTTTTGTCAGTCTTAACATGTTTATTTAGAAGTTGAGATTTTCCCTCCCTCCCCACTCTATAGTCTGTCACAATGTCCCAAAAATGTCTCACTGTGCTAAACAGCTTCGTGACCAAGTAAGGAGTGGGACAGCAAGGAAATAAAGTCTCTCTGTAATAATAAATACTGGCATTCATAAAAGAAGTCAAATATTTTAATATGTGAAGCAACTAACAATGAAAGAACTGGGGTGAGGGTGTGTTTGAAAGCATAAGATATGAAAAAAATCCAAAAGTTTAAAAGGTAATTTGACCTTACAGAGGAATTCTTCAATGGAGGGGATGAAAAAAAGGGGTAAACTCCCACCACTATTAGTTACCCTTTCAGTTTACTGCATTAATAATTTAGTATCTGAAACAAGAATCATATCCATAAAATCAAGAGATGGGAAAAAAAACTAAACCACCCACAGCTTCCACTGCAGGACAAATTCAGAGACAGTTTTGACTTACTTTTTTTCATACTTTGCTGAGTATGGAGAAGCTGAGGAAACTGGGCAGCTAGTTCACACACCTGGTGACACAATTTAAACATTCCATCTGAAATGACAAAAATTCAAAATGGGTTCATTCACCCATTTCAGCAAGTGTGATGGGCATACTATAGAAGCAAACAGCAAAGCATTTTTCATGCAATCCAGCTACTCTGGAAAAAAAAAATTAAAAGAAAAGTTAGCGAAAATCATAATGGATCTTTCTCTGTGATGATGCTTACTTGGCATGCAGCTTCATGCCCAAGCCATATAAGTACGTGTGTGTATATGTATAAATATGTACCTGTATATGCGGAGGTAGGAAGATTTGACATGGCTGCCTCATTCACATCCTTCTCTCATACATATTTTCTGGTTTAAATCTTAGTAGGAAAATAATATTGTAACTTCCTTCAGCTGTGCTGGACGCTTAGCTCTAGCAGCCCTGTAGTACACTTATTGGTATAAAATACATACCTATCTGCGATACCTGGCTTATAAAAATGGGCTATGGAAGTCTAGGATGCCTTCACGCATTCTTTTCCACAAAGCAGGAGAGGAACACAGTGAGAGGCTCTTAGATTTAAGTATCTTAAGACCCAAAGGGTGTATAGTTCATCTGTGTATTATGTAGGATGACTGAATAACGGAGGGTGTTACCCCTCTAAAGAGCAGTATTATTATTCCAGAATATTCTCATGTATGGAGTTTTGCCAGGGTCATGTCTGTCAATTTACCATTTAGCAGCTCAAGTAGGTGAGCATTTGTCTGCTTTCAGAGCATGATATATGACTATCATTTTGTTCCAGAATAACTGAACATTTTGAACCAAAAGAAAACCAAAAACTCTCTCATATTACCTAGCGTTTCGCTGAAACTTGGCCCTGTTAAAAAATAAACTCTTTGTAGAAACACTACCATTGGTTTTGCATTTCTGAATTTTAGCATATTTGTCACAAGAAAGGATGTTCAGGTATTTCCAGATATGGTTTAGCATGGCAGATGTAAGGGAAATGATAAGACATCCATAATAATTTTCCTCTTTTCCTTTCTCCCCATACTAAAGTTTGGTCATTGATGTTTCACATTTCTGTAACATTTTCCATTTCACAGGAAAAGGATTTAAACCAATGATTCTCAAATTACAATCACTGTCAAGTAATGTGCAGTTGATTTATCTGGATTGTGGCTCATTACAGAACCAGTTAAGGTCTGCTAAGATCAAGCCCTGCTGAAGCTAAGCAGGCTGTTTGAAGTAATGGACTAATGTATCTCTTGCTACAGTGGTGTCCTTTGCAATCCATATTTTTACACTATCCTTCTTTTCCCATTAACTCAGATGGTTTGTCCAGTCAACTTTTCACTATTTCATCAAGCCAACATATATTAATTCTCCATCCAGCTTCACAGCTGGAAAAACGTTTTTTTGTTATTTTTATGCAAATGTTAGCATTCCATAGTTATTAAACATTTCAGTTAAAAAAAAATAAATTAAAAAAACTCCAACACCCCCCCCAACGCTGAATTAAATGCACAGCTTTATGCCATGCATACATTTTCAATAGTGAATGACATTACAAGGCCAACATAGCACTATATAATAGGTAAGATGAAAATGAACTGCTCTAATGTGATGCTTGCAAAGGTTACAGTAGGGACTCCCAACAGCTTGGCCATCAACCTGTGACTACAGGGCATTGCTGCGAATCCACAAAGGAGAGAAAAATAACTCTTCTACACTACCCATGACTAAATAACTCCAAAAAGGCAACTAAGAAAAATAGTTGGTTATGGCAATTCACAAAAGTGGCTTTGTACATTATGTAGAAATGGCAGCACAAGGTGAGGTTATTAGGACCGTGTGTATTTCATGCAGCTTTGCTCAGCAGCAGAATGGTTCTCAAGCTGTTAAGTGTCAAGCACCTATGCTATAAATTATTTTTCAATGTCTAAACAGAAATTCTGAAATATCACCACCATTACATTTGCATTTAGTGTTCAGGTTGTCTCAGTACAATTTAGGAATATCAGTTTTAGCCATTCACCTCCTTCTACAGACAAGCACAGTGAAGAAAAGAAAGACAAGTTCCATATGGAAAGAAACTGATTGAAGCTATTTAAAACAAATAATTTTCTGTGTTTTCAGTCTGTGGAGCAAAGGAGCTTGTAAGTCTGTTTTGTAACAAAGCACACCAAAATCCTTCCCCTGTTATCAGCTACAATAGTTTAGAATAATTTTTTTTTGCTTACATGAAAGTTTGCACTTACAAGTAAAATATGTATTTTAAGCCTAGTATATCTGAAACCAGAAGAAAATATTTTAAGTATTTTTAGAGAAAAAATAACAAGATAGAGGAGAGTGGGAAAGCCATGAGAAAGAAAATTGCATGAGTACAAAAATTATTTTTGTAGCACACAAACAAACTGTTCCTCACTGGTTCTTGCACCTTTTTAAAACTCTGGAAAGAGCGGCCCTGCTAAAGATGCTAATGGACCCAAAAGAAAAACATAGCTAATTCATTTTCTAAGAGGACACACTCCTAACTATAGAAAACCTGGTTGGTATATCCAAGACAAACAACACAATATTCTTCTCAGCATTTAGAAAGTTAGTGATGTTTGTAAATTGCAGTAAGTTTGCAATATGAGCATTTATTTTCTGTCTGTATTAGAGGAAAATTTTTAAGGAACATTATTTTTGTAAAGTAAAGATCAAACATAAAATAAAAAATTTAATTATTAATATATTAAATTAAGATACTGGATAAAAATAATCTATCAGTACCTTTGACATGATTATTAAAAATAATAAGAGCTTTGCATCAGCACCAGAAAAAAGATGACAAATCAGCATTCAAATGGAATTCAGATTACTCCATTACTCTCAACTACCAATCTTTCTACTCCTTCACAAAAGCTTAGATTAAAAGAAAGAAATGGGACTAAGGGTCAATTGATTTGAATTCTTTTGGGCCAGGGAGAAAGGCAGATTCCATCCACAAAATTCCCTTGCACTGAAGAGCCAGTAATCTGTTGTCTTCTTTAATGATGAGCTCCAGCTTCAGCTTTTGTGACCAAAGGACTAATCAAGAATGAAATGAGGCCACCTTTGAAACAAATAAGTCTCAAATCATTTAGGCCTAAAATGTTAAAGAATTAAATGCCACCAGGAAACAAACATGCAACAAAAGAAAATCTTGCAACTCTGGTGTCATAAACTCTTTGAAAATACACTGGCAAGATATGGTAGTTGTTCCAAACATAGATTTTGATTTCCAGATGTGATTTTAGAGCCAGAGAAGAGGGAGAGGGTGTGGTGGGTTGACCCTGGCTGGCCACCGGGTGCCCACCAAGGCTGCTTTATCACTGCCCTCCTCAGTTGGACAGGGGAGAAAAAATACGACGAAATACTCATGGGTCAAGATAAAGACAGGGAGAGATCACTCAGCAATTAGTGTCATGGGAAAAACAGAAGGCACTTGGAGAAATTAGTTTAATTTATTACCAATCAAATCAGAGTAGGATAATGAGAAATAAAAACTAAACCTTAAAAACACCTTGCCCTCACCCCTCCCTTCTTCTGGGTCTCAGCTTCACACCCAATTTTCTCTACCTCCTCCCAACCCAGAGGCACAGGAGGATGAGGAATGGGGGTTGTGGTCAGTTCATCACCCGTTGTCCCTGCCGCTCCTTCCTCCTCAAGGGGAGGACTCCTCACACTCTTCCCCTGCTCCAACGTGGGGTCCCTCTCACGGGAGACAGTTCTCCAGGAACTTCTCCAGTGTGAGTCCTTCCCACAAGCTGCAGTTCCTCATGAACTGCTCCAGTGTGTGTCCTTTCCACAGGGTGCCGTCCTTCAGGAACAGACGGCTCCAGTGTGCGTCCCTCATGGGGTCACAAATCCTGTTAGCAAACCTGCTCCAGCCTGGGTTCCTCTCTCTCTCCGTGTGTCCACAGGTCCTGCCAGGAGCCTGCTCCAGCACAGGTGTCCTACGTGGTTACAGCCTCCTTCGGGTTCATCCACCTGCTCTGGCATGGGGTCTTCCCTGGGCTGCAGGTGGAGAGCTGTTCCACCATGGAGGTCCATGGGCTCCAGGGGCACAGCCGGCCTCACCATGGTCTTCACCAGGGGCTGCAGAGGAATCTCTGCCTCAGCACCTGGAGACCCTCCTGCCCCTCCTTCCTCATCAACCTTAGTGTCTGCAGAGTTATTGCTCTCACATACCCTCACTCCTCTCTTTGGTTGCTCTTGAGCAGGTTACTTTTCCTTATTAACTATATTATCCCAGGAGTGTTACCACTGTCGTTGATGGGCTCAGCCTTGGCCAGCAGTAGGTCTGTCTTGGAGCTGGCTGGCATTAACTCTATCAAATGTAGGGGAAGCTTCTAGCAGCTTCTAATAGAAGCCACTCCTGTAGCCTTTCAGCTACCAAAACTATGTAAATCCAATACAGAAAGATTTTTTGAGTTCTCAGTATGCCCTGAAACAGAAATGTCAGAAAGCAAAGGTCACATTCTACCAACAAACTGTTTGGAGCTTTGTCTAGCTAAAAAAAAAAAAATTAAAAATGAAAATTGCAGTGACTTCTATCACTGTAAACCAAGCTATTCAGTGCAGCTGCACAATTTGCAACACATGAAGATCTGTCACAGCCGTTTCAAAGATACAGATGAAAAGGAAGGTTAAGAACACATTGATGAACAATATTTCAGTGTAAAAATTGCATCAATTTTAGAGTTCTTCTCCAGTCCTCTCTATGTCCCCATTTCAGCATAGCCGTATTGTAATCTTATATTGTTATTGATTATATCACTTTTTTTTTTCCCTAGACAGTTTTAAAATATACACATTTTGATGGTTGAGATGCTTAGTTTGGAAATTGGTGCAGGAGACTCTTAGCCCCTCTCCAATTATATCTTCTGAAACAGACTCTCTGGAGATTTTCAATAAAATGTTCTTTCATTATCACTCAGATTACATCTTCAAGTTTGTTGACAATAATCCTGAAGAGGGTGAGTTTCTGCCATAAGTCAGCTTTTACCATCAGGAGTAAGGATTTCAAGAAAACCTGCATTAAAAAAATATACTGTAGAAACTGTAGAATTCTATTTCTGCAGAATGCTATTCAGTAAATGGCTATTCTATTGCACAGATCGCTGTTACAATATCAGAGAAAAATAGCCTTATTTACCATAAAAAACCATTCACAAGCTGAAAAGATAAACTTGCAAATGTAATGACGTGTTATTAGCTAAACATCGATTTACAAATTCATTTAGGAATAAATGAAAAAAAGCCAGATTGTGAGCTAGAATTCAGCAGGTATTTCTAGTGTTTGCTGTGATGGATGAGTATTCATGGATTTGCATAGCTTCAATGATAATGCCCTGTTCAGTCTGGGCACTCGGGGGAAGAGACACGTAGAGGCATACATTTAAGTCCGTATCTAGAATGAACTTTCGATTTTCACTGCCTACTTCCAAACTCCGCAGAATCCTTTTAAGATGTGGTTGACAAGCTTCCACAACCTGTTCAGCTTCACCCAGATGCAGAGTAATTTGAATTACACAAATTGAAAATGAACACCTTAGCTGAAATTTAAGGGGTTTTTTAGTTCTCACTTGACATTTAACACAAAAATAAGGGGCAATTTAGAAAATAGCTTTTGCAAAAAAGAAAAAATTAATACAAAAATAAAAATAGTATTAGTACCTAGTATTTCCTACCATAAAATGTGGAGGCTGTAAGGCTTCCTCCTCCTGCTCCCAGGGAAACCACCCCAAGTATCTTTCAGCATTATTGTTATTGCTAATCAGACATCCGTAGCAATGCCTGGTGGCAAGCAAAATCATCTAGTCTAAATCCAACGCCACTCCCTGGCTCCTTTAGCTCCATCACTTCCACTTTGTTCTGATTAATCATCACTTCTGTAAATTACAATTTTAAACTTGTGTCATTTTGCAAGGTGGCCAGCACCAAGGAATTTTCTTGTATATGGGAGCAGCTGACAGGGACCATCTGCCTCCAGCTATAGCCCCTTTTAAAAGGTGCACACTTGACAGTTCTGTTGTTGCTGTTTCAAACACACGGTAAGGAGCAGCTGCTGAAGAAGAAGGTATAAGACAGAAGAAATAGATACTATCAAGCAGCTCCTGGGGAATAACTGTGAATGTACAAGAATGTATTTCTTCAAAAAGACGGTGCAATATAAAACATGACTAGCTTATCATATATGACAATTATAACAGATATCAATCCCACAATTCATGCTTAAGACTCTTGGTGATTTCAGCAGACGTTGCATGAACAAAGAAGGTAATACTGCATGGGAAACTGTTGTGACCTCCAAGATACTGGTGCCTGGTAATTGGTGGTCAGTTGCGTTCTCAGTCGTCCCTTGGGGAATTCTCATTTCTACTTGATTCATGAAAATCTGTTTAGCTCTAAATTCACCTGGCCTTCTTTTTGTTTTTATTATGGCTGATATGTCTTCCTCACAATTGTATATAAAGGATAATGAAGAATCTTCTGTGGTTTTACTGTGAACCTCACAGGGGTTTTTTATACTATTCATGAAGATTCATGAGTTTGCAGTTTGTGATTAGGGAGTCTTGGATTTTGTTTTAAGTGCTTTGTTTTTGTAAAAATCAGTTGGATAGACTCTAAAAGCTCAGGAGTCAGAAAGAAAATCAAAGAGCAACAAAAAAGATCTTAAGAATAATTTGAGTTTTCAGAGCAGTCTCATTAGGCTATACTAGTCATGTCCTGGCTTCCAAATTCTTGAGACTGGAAACATAAGATTAGAAAGTTGCAACTTCTTTTTAAATTCAGGCCCAGTAATAAGCGGACAATAGCCGAGCACAGGCTGTCATTTATGTTAGTTCACAAAGCACAGATACATCCCGGGCTCTTCATAATTTCCTGAGATTTACCTGCATTCCACTGGCTGGAATATTTTCTTAAAGATGCACAACTCTCTTAAAGTTGTTCCTCCCTTTCCTCCAAGATAGCTTTTCTCTAACTATATTTTACAGTATTATCAACCTGATTTACAGTCAGTTTTACTCTCTTCTATTCTTGTCACTCACAGTGGCACACAGATTTCTACATTTAAAAGAGAGAGAGTTGGGGATGGAGGGAGAATTTATGTTAACAAGGAGGTAGGTGTTCACTTCTTATTACATAAATTTGTCTTCTCTTCCCAGCACTATTTGGTCAGACTGACTGTTCAAACTTCAAATCCTAGCCTGCCACTCTGCTAGAAAAGAGGCTGTTGAGGATGTACGTTACTGAACCCACATGGACTGGTCAAGACAGGGATTAACTTGGTAGAGTCCAGAAAATCCATAGCCTAAATAGGAGGTAGGACAACCTATTTTACCCCTCTCTGAACACATGATGATGAACTAGCGGGTGGAGAAGTAATGGGTGAGTTCTCTCATCTCATGAACATATATACTGAAAAGATGGAAGTGGTTTCAGGTAACAGCTGGCCACATTTGCACAGACCAGTGAAGGCTATGAGGCTCCTCAACCTGGGAGAACATCTGGCCCCAGAAGGCAGACCACTCATAAAAAATAAGATCACTTTATGTTCTACAAAATGAGTCAATGAATAAGCTACAGAAAGTAAGACTCATCAATGGGAAGCTGAAGTGAAACGCTATTGGGATGATTTGGAGACAAAAAAGAATCTAGGAGCGGAATCAGTCTTCAGGGGAAACAGCTTTGCTCCTTTGCAATGCTGCTTGTCATGTACAATTTTTGAATATGGCATATGGAACACTGATCTATTTAATGATTTCATTGCCCGTCTTTGAAAAGGGTGTGTGAATCAGGCCATCAGGTTTGCAAAAGCAGTTATCCACCTGACTGAGGAAACCAGGGATTTGCAAGATCCTGGTGCATATATTGAAGCCTAACCTTGGCTTTCATTGGCCTTTCTTAAAGGAGAATGATTGGAGTGTCTCAGCAGGTTATGATGCCTGTACAGGTCCAAAGGACCAAGTGCTCACAAAGTGGCTATGAATTGCTTTTTGGGATTGGCCTAAAGAATCTGTTTTTGTTACAACCTTCTTTACACAGAACAATTCTCAGCTGTGCCTGAAGCCAAAAGGGTCAGGTTTACCTTAGGGTAAGGTCTTTAACTGTCCTTTCTTATTTTGAAATAATTTCTAATCTAAAATCAACATATGCTGGCTAAAATCTAAGATGCAAATAAAAATTGATGATCGATTTATTTCTCTTTAAAACACTTTACTGAGGAAAAGTAAAGGAGATGAAGGAGGGTAACAAAGGAGCAGCAAGATAATCAGCTTCAGACACCTCTTTTTGTTGACATAATGGGATAATGTTGTAATCACGTCAGTTCAAACACATGATACCCGAGTAGTGGAAGCATAATCTGACCTCTCAGGTTGAGCTACACAAATGTTACTTGACCCTTCCTCCCATGCATTTCTATGCTGCTGGATGTATGCTAAAAAGAACCAAAGAGAAAAAGAATTGTGCTGTGACACAGTTTCTTAATCAGATATCATTCCACACAGAAACCAGGCTGGGAAAGGCTGGGAAATACATGCAATAGGTAAAATAACTAGATTTTCAACACGTTAGCCACTAGAGATTTAGAATTAGATGTTAAAACCACTCTAAGCTGATGAATTTATCACGGTTTGCTGGTTAGCATCTTGATTAACTGGGTATTAAAAATCATTTTACTAAACTTGGGGGGAAAAAACCCAAACAAAACAGACTGCTTCATGTGCAGCCCTTGAAGTAACTGAGAATGCAGTCACAGAATCACAAACATTCATTGAATGTGATTCAAAAAGTATGTAAAGGATACATCAAAAGTACATGAAGCATGAGTCAAATATTATTTAATTGGATTGTGCTAAATGCACTGGTTGCAACATGCCTTTTTACAATGCTGCAAAATATTTCAATCTATTTTAAGAGCTTTATTAATAAAACACTTACATGAATTCAACTGGAAAATACTGAAATACTCAGGATTACAGTGTATGATTCCTAGAAACTGTAATTTTAAAAGGCTTTGCATAAATTGAGCTGAACAGAGAGGTTATTGGACTACCATGACTGTGACTAAGTAAAGTACTTTTATTTCATGTCTAGATTCAAGTGTGAATTTAATTTCATGCCTAATTTTAAACACACATTAACTGCTTTGATATACATATATACACAATTATGTTGTTTTTCAGATCATTCTTATATAACCCACTTGTTTTGTAACCTTGCGTGTTAGCAGATGCAAACGTTTATTTAGATTAACTCTGATAGGCTAGATTGGCTGTGCAAGGCTAGAAATAACACATAGATTTGCTAAGCCAATCAAAAAGAAACTGATCAATAATGATATATTGATCAATTTTCATTGCGCTGCAGCAACATCAGATTGAATGATTGTTATCTACGTCAACCATTTAGTATAACAGAAACAAAGTAGTAGTAAAAGGGCATCATTACAGGATCAATTTCTTCCTACTTTGAGGCTAGTTTTCTCAGAAAATACTGCACTTTCCTAAAGCAAATTTCAAGATCAACTTTGCAGGCTGTTTCATACAAAGTTAAAGTTTTAACAGCATTAAAATAGAGCTTCCTAGAGGTCTCCTTTGAAATACATTTTTCATACACTTTCCACAGAAGAAACAGAATTAAATTATTTTACCTTTAAATAGAGGATGTAAAGTAGTCATATACAACACCATTCTTCAATTGAGGATGCTGAATACTGATATTATTTTTCATCCCTTTCCCACTTCCTGTTTCAGGCTTAAGCTGCCATTACACTTTCCTGCTATCCAGAAAACTAAGCAAAGATTAGGATTTAAAAAAACGTAACTTCTTAATGGTTTTTCATTTTTTGTAGTGTGACATAAATCATACTAACTAAAAAACATTGGTGCATATGTTGGGTTTTACCACTTACTGTTCAATGTGAATCTATGTTAAGAAATTAGTGACCAGAATTATTGTACACTACTATTAGTCTAATATAGACATTACTATTTGCTTCATTTTTGCCACATTTTTATGTTTCCTTTCCTTTCCCCTCCTTTTCTTTTTCCGGTGTGTGTCAATTAAAAGCATCCAGGCTGCCAATAAGGACAACATTTTCTTGTCAGAGTCAGAGGCTGCAACGAAGGGAGTGACTCTCCACACTGATAGTAGCACAGGCATTAAGAGGTCAGCAGGCAAGTGGATGACTAAACATGCTTTGTTTAATTCAGACTATAATTTTCAAATTATAGTCTTCAGTTTGAGAATTTTCCTGATGTGTTGTTTTATGTATCTACCTAATGCAACCTTTCTGAGCCATTTTTGCAGCACAACTAATCTATTACCAAAAAAATTATAACACAGCTGAGAAATGTTAGATATGGAGAGTAAGTTTCAGAGGTACAAAGCTGAGGTGACTAGTCATGAGTGTTTCCGGAGAATGACCTATTTTCCTTTCTCCTCTTTCTTTGCTGTGCTCTTATATGAACAACAGCTCGGGTCAATTTTCTTAAAAATCAGAGCAGGTTAAGTGAAGATCAGACTCCAGCAACCAAAATGCTAGAGTCATGATGATGGCAACTAGCCTACAAATATAGTCCACAACTATAATTAATAGTTAAGGGACTTAACTGGGATTAAGCAGAATACAGTCACAAAATTTCCCTAATTTTCACAAGATATGAAACATATCACAGACAGTATTTTGTTATTTGGTGACAGCTGATAGTTAAGATGCTTTATATGGCTTAGTAAAATAGATTTTTTTACTTCTGTGTAGAACACAATATTATGCTGTGGTAAGTATCTCTTCTTGCATTTCAGAAGTGTTCCCCACGAAAGAGAGTGCAAGATATTTTAGAGCCAAAAATGTTTTTGCAAACAAAGCAGAAGAAAAATCTCGAAAACTGTGCAGTACATGCAGTGCCATAGTGTACTTTTATGTCCAGCTCCCAGCCAGCAACATTTTGTGGACTTACTTTTGCAAAAATAAACATGTTATCATGCTTATTCTCCAATTTAATATTCTTCACTTTTGTCCCAATTTTAAACTTTGTGGTGAGTTGGCTGACATCACTGCAGTCCGTCTGAATGCAGCAATCCAACCATATGCAGAACACTGCAGAACTGGGGCCTAACAAGGCATGGCATAACACAGCATAAAATAAAATAAAATGTGAAAGTCAACACCTAGGCATCAAAAGAACTGCTCTTCATGTGTATGGACTAGAATTCAGATGTCCCTGATGAATACTAATACGTAAATACTAGATGAATACTAACAGATAAAATCTAACAGCTTGTTTTTCAGGGACATTATACTTATTTGACTTCTTTGGCAGCGTATGCAGAACACAACGAACTATCAAGATTAAAATAGAGATTGCACTTGCGAGTCATACACATTTCCATTACAAAATTAATTTTGCGGTTCTTCTTTTCTTCTAATAAACTGGCATGAATCTGTGTTCTGCCAAAGGTTTTGTAGAAACAAGTGTTTTTATTCAATGCTGACTTTTGCTAATGCCCCAGTACGCTCCTCTCTCTTTACTTTTTAGTTCAATCTGTACCTTTTCCTATGAAAAAAACAACACTTTCCTGTTTATAGTTGTGATTTTTTTTCTTTCTTTTACAGTGTACATTTCCCCTAAATGTTTGAAATATTTTGTGGTCTCTGTCAGGTGATGGGCAAGACGTTCTGTGGACCCTTTGGGCAAAACACCTCTTTTGCAGTTGGTTTTGATGGTGGGGGTAGGGCCCAAGTGCTTCTCTCAATCCTGTTGCATAGGGTCGTAAGACTGCAATGAATTATAGTGGGTTTACTCTCAGCAAGGCAACTTTAATGCCAACTCACCCTTGCCCAAATTGTAATGCAAGTAAAAATCAAGCACATTCTTCCCATTGTTCTTCACACATCATCTTCTTCCTTAAGCATGGGAGATGAGCTAACGCTGCATTCTGGTACTTTTTTTCTGAGATGAGCAAATAAAAATCCCTGCTGTTGTCACTTTATCGCATCTTCCCATGATGGATCAATACTTCTCTGCCAGTCTGTCAGGGGAGGACAGCAGCAATCTGGACTTAGATTATAGAGCTCTCAGGAGAGACATGTTTCAAAAAAACACAACAAAACTGCGTATAACTGTTTCTCCTGACAGTTGTTATTTAAAAATACCAATCCAATTCATAATGTTAAGACCATACCAATAACTAATTAAGAAAAATCTTTTAATGGAGGTGGGTTACACATTCTGTTCACAGATTTGTTATGCTTCCAGAAAACGATGGTCTACATGTGCAACATTTGCACTTGTGCCCAAGTGTCAAACTGAAATCAAGACCAGGTCCAAAAATTGGCTGGAACTTACATCGGAATCTAACTCCCTGATCAACTACAAATTATGAAAGTTTGACCACGTTACAAGAAAGAGTAGCACTTCACCATTTCCCCCAAGTAACAAAAGTACTTTTAGATGCTTGAGTCTAGGCAGCCTTTTGTGTTCACAAAAGTACCCAGAAGTATCTAATGCTTTTGTGGACTAAAAGTGGTGCTAAGCAGCATCAGGGAATTTGCCAAGAGCAAGTTACAGAAACAAATGATGCCTAGAAAGCATAATCTACCAACAGATTTGCTGTCAGACAAAAATGAGCACAGGACATCCAGTAAGGTAGACCTCTTCTGAAACTCTATGTCCTAACCTGGACTCTTAACCCTCCACAGACAGTGTCACAACAGGGTGGTTTGGCTGTCTTGGAAGTGAATCCTTCTTAAATCACAGTCCAAAGGTGTGCAGATTACACTTCTTTGTTTGCATATCTATCTATCTGATACAGTTACAATAAAATAAAGTAAAATAAAATAAAGTGAAATGACATAAAATAAAATATTTTAAAATACAAATTGTTCTTTTGATTCCTGATGCACCTCCTCAGTTTCCATAACTAAGGGTCTGTCTATGAGTTTTTAGAATCTACCTGTAGTAAGGAGTGATTGTTTGTGGACAATGCCCTGCCAAAAATATGAATGTTCTGTGACAGAGTGAAACTTTACAAGTTACAAAATATGCCAGGAAAAAGAAAGTTAATTAAATTTAATCTGCTCCTAGTTGCAATCGATTCGTCTCAGGACAATGGATACGAAACATCAGAATTTTCATTAATGATATGTTGTTCACTGCTCTTACACTCTTTAGGGGCTATAAGGTGTCACATGTAACAGAAATTCAGAGAGTTTCAGATTTTTCCATGTTGTATTACATAGCTGCATTTGTTAGTGTACAAACTCATTAAAATTCCCTGCACATCTCATGGACAGTGTGCACACAGTGTAAAAAAGAATAAATAAATCTATAAGACTTTCATAAGACCTGAGAAAGGGAAACGCTGTTTCTGTAGTTGTAGAAAATTTATAAGTATCTCATATACAAATGTTTTCTATATTACTTAAAGAAACCCTCACAAAGCCATAAAGACTAGTGCTCATATTTGCTGGTAAGTCAATCTTTCTTTCAGACATCAAGAGATGACCTCTTAAGACCCAAAGATTTATCAAGTCAGCAGTTTATTCCCTTAGGCCACCATCTTCAGCCTCTTCCTCTTCCAGTCACGTCTATTGAAGGACTTTGCAAAGCCCCATGAGGAAATGGACTAATCTACTTCTTTCTAAAGGACAGGAATGATGCCTATACTGACTGTGCTCTATGGGATGAGAAAGCTAATAAAGGGAAGGAGACTACATCTATTCGTGAAAGATTCAGTGTGATGTTTGTATTATAAGAGACAGAGTTAGAGTGTTGTAGCTGTCAATCAGAAAAGGGGTATTGTTGCCCAGCATCAGCAACCACTACTGAGAAATTTTCAAGGAAATTCGTTCATCTTTTTGCTTTATAAACATAAACCATCCCTGAATTGATAGAAAAGTCACAGGACTGTTTGCCTTAGAGAAATATAGGTTTTAATCTTTCTCTTCACCCTTATATTAGCTTATTCATTAATAGGTACATATACGTGACAATTTAAAGAAGTGAAAAAAATAAATAGAAATGTCCAATTCTTTTTTTTAGAAAATAACTCTTATTCATTTGCACTGTATAATTGTCCATAAGCTTTTTTTTTGCTGTCTGCTTAGAAAAATTGACCTATTTGTTTCGCATACATTGTTATTTGCAAATATTGCCACTGTAAAAAGGAAATGGCAACACAGACACTGCAGTACCTTCACTATATATATTCTATGAGGTAATTTCTTACATACTCAACAACCTGGTTAGGGTAATTACAGGAAAGGAAACAAGAGACTCTGTCTCTTTTAGCCTATCAACAATTTCCAATAAATAAATCCAAACAAACTTTCTACCTATTAAGCGAGTGAAAAAAGTCTGCATTACTCTTTTCAGGCAATTGCATAGGTTGGTCTGTTTGGTGATCTCCCTAACTTCATGTGCACGTCTCTCTCTTATTAGCTGACTTCCTGTATTTTTCCATCTACTTTTTTTTATAATACAAACAAAAATTAATTTCATCCCCTTTTCTTCATAACCCTCCACCATGAGATTTTTCTTTTTAGTCATGGCAGACAGCATCTAATTTTCAGGTTCAGAAGTGCCCCATTATCTACTCTGCTGGCTGCTACTGTACTGCAAAAAATGTTACCATGGGGAAGGATAGAGATCAACCTGCAGGGCTCTGATAAGCAATTCTTTAAGTTTATTTTTGAGAATTCCATGTACCCTGTCAGTTTAGGAATCCGACATGTGAAAATACATGAATCAAACCAATTAGAATTAAAAAAAAAGAAGTTATTTTTGTCTCACCCAGCTCAGATAAACAAATAGCAGACCTGGAAATAAAAAATAACAATAATTTAAAAAATCTGCCTTATTCTTTGTTTTCAAGTTAAGAAAGACTATATGGCTGTGTAAGACAGTTTTAAGTTGAGGAGTTCTGGAATGTGCTGTAGGTAAGCTGGAGGGCGATCAGGTTTGCCACTGCCAAGGGTGGAGAACTTGAGTGCATCAGTTGAAATAAAGTGGCAATGATAGGCAAACACAACATGTATAACATGTGGCAAGGGAATAATATTTTAAAGGTGCAACAATACTAACTGAATTATCTTTCATAAATCATGACATAAACTAGCAAAGATGCTGTGTGAATATCCACTTTTTCCCTCTGTTCTGGGATCTCCTACCCTTTATAGTCACAGATTGCCAGTACAGATACTTGGCAAACTGCATGGTGGGAAGCAACTGCTCCTGAAGCTTTCCATGGATCCAGGACATTTTGAAAGTCTCAATGCATCCCATCAGTCGGTAGCCACTTCACGGACTGCACAGTGGCCTTTCGTACTCCCATAGCAGTGCCAAAAGCACTGAAGCTATCCGTTTGAGGGCCTTCATGAGCAGTGACAGCACCTTAAAAACAATTGACTGAACCCATCTGATTTCTCTGGCAAACAGCCTCGCTGTGAAATACTCAGGTTCCTGATTGTCTGAAATTTCAGAGAACTCTGGAGAACACATTCATGGCTTTCCACAATTGCTTTGTCAATTAAAGACAAGCAGCTTAAATTAGAATTGTCAAATGAGTTCCTCTCAGACTGCTTAAAAGGATTGGCGTAGCTTAATACAAAGAAGGAGTAAAAATATCCTAGTAATATGAAAAACATTCAATCAAATTATGTTCTCAATTCCTTACTGAAGTATTAGACATAGCAGAAGATGCTTATAAATAGACAGCATGCATATTACAATCATACAAACCATCTGTAAGTGCCCAGTTTTAATTAATTTGCTGGAAGTCTGGAAATCTGACAGAAGTGCCTGGGTCAGTCAAGTTAAAATTGAGGATCCATTCACAAACATCTAAAATATAACTATTTGATGATAGGAATATGAAATTTATTTGTAAAGTTGCTTTGTATCCTGAGGAGGTTTTTAACAAATTACTGTTTAAGAAATTTATTAAGTCATAAATTCTGGTCTTACTTCCTGTCTCAGACATCAGTAACAAAAAGTATACTTTAGTTTAACCATCTGACCAAAACATCTGTTACCTGTTGTTATATTTTGGGCCTTGAAATCTGCCTCCTCTTCAATAGATCTCCACTACGTGTTTTACAGTCTGCGAGTGGCATAAAAGTACATAGCAGATGCTACTTAGTATTGGACTGCATGACTTCTCATTGTCCAAGGCAGCAAATCTTTTTTTAATTCAACACAGAACATAAGGATGCTTCCATAATCCAGCCTTTAACACAACTAAACCATCTAAAGAGACAGTCACGGCTTACAAATGCCTTACAAAAATCCTCTTTTCTGTGTTTTGTTCCATGAGAGCAGCAGTCAATGAAAGAGCTGTCTCTGCAGTCCTCCCACTAAATAACTCTGTCAAGCCCATTTCTGCATATCCATTATTGACCGTAGTGAAACGGGCTGGATTAACACTTTGAATGCATTTTTGCCTGCATGTCCTAGGTAAGAATTATGTTTACTCTGGTTTGTTGTGATCTGTATTCTCCATAAAAGGTAGAAAGAAGCAGACATTATCCTTGATAAAATTCTGCCATTGTACACTGATGTTGAAATGAAAACTAAAATGTATATTCAGTTACTATTTCTTTATGTTAAAATAACTATTTTCCAGACTAATTTCTACTCTGCATGTCCCTACCCTACCTACTAAAATGAAGTTTTGCTTTTGTAGTGATGAGGAAACAGTTGAGAACATTACAAACCATCTGCAGCATCCCATGAATGTACTGAGAACATAAAAATTGTACTGGAAACCAGATCCCAAACCATGTCTGGGAGCAGGGAAAGGTCTGTTCTCACCAATCACAGTTCCATGAGGCATCTGTCTATTGCTCTGAAGTCCCACCAAAGTCCCACTGTTGCCCTGAAGCCACAACCGAGGTCTCATTCCCGCAATCAACTTCACCACGCCCACTAAGAACAGAAACGTTAAACCCACCTAAGTAGTACGTTGCTCTGCAGAGAGTTTAGCCATTGACTTCAATGTAAGAATTCTGTTTTCAGCAGGCTGAAGAAAAATAATATGTGAAATAAAGCTACAATATCTTTTACTTCATTTGCATTACACTTCCCTAGGCACTTGATTTAAGGACTGAGTCTGGAAGTGATTTTGTTTAGTACAAAGATACACACATTACACGCTTATGAAAAAAAGATGACAAAAGATGACAAAAGATGAAAAAAAGCATGACAGTCTGAATGCTAGCAATTGTTTTCAACCTCTTTTGTCTTTGTAAATTGTTCATATAATTCAGAATGAAAATTAGTTCTGATTCTTTTAATGTGAATATGTAGACATTCAAAGGCCCATAAGCCACTGATGAATTGTCAGCATCTCACACGCTAAATTCTTGCTGTCAGTTTCTTAACAGCTTTCTACATTGCTTTTCAGCTAAAACTGGCCAAGATAATACATCTAATATGTCCATCACTAATCTAAGCTGATTTAGCAACAGACTTGGAACTTGCTGCGACGGTACTTCCTTCATGCATCTTAACTAATGTCTGACCAAGTGACTATTCCTCTCCTGCTCTGTTCCTGTGTACAATCAAATAAATAGGTTAGTCTGCCGTCTTAGGCAGGAGATGAAAAGCACTGAAAAACTGTAAAACAGTGGCAGTATGGAAATGTCGCTGCCTCTGATGCAAGACTGGCAACTACTGACTTCTTCCAATGCTAAGTTGGACTAAGTAGTTTAAACCACTGGTAGTTTGCACGGAAGATCATAGGATCATAGAATCTTAGAATCTTTGGGTTGGAAGGGACCTTTAAAGGTCACCTAGTCCAATCCCCCTGCAGTGAACAGGAACATCTTCAACTAGATCAGGTTGCTCAGAGCCCCGTCCATACTGACCAGGAATTTTTCCAGGGATGGGGCATCTACCACCTCTCTGGGCAACACGTACCAGGGTTTCACCACCCTCATTGGGAAACATTTCTTCCTTATTGCTAGTCTAAATCTACCCTCTTTCAGTTTAAAACCATCACCCCTTATCCTATCACTACAGGCCCTGCTAAAAAGTCTGTCCCCATCTTTCTTATAAGCCCCCTTTTAAGTACTGGAAGGCTGCAATAAGGTCTCCCTGGAGCCGCCTCTTCTCCAGGTTGAACAACCCCAACTCTCTCAGCCTCAGGAGAGGTATTCCATCCCTCTGACCATCTTTGTGGCCCTCCTCTGGACTCTATCCAACAGGTCCATGTCTTTCGTGTGCTGAGGGCTCCAGAGCTGGATGCGGGACTGCAGGTGAGGTCTCACCAGAGCAGAGTAGAGGGGCAGAATCACCTCCCTCGATGGCAGGGGGGGACTACTTCCACCACAAGTAATCAGGCATTGACAGCAGGTATCTGAGAGAATGGTTTCTGTAGCCAAGAGCTCTGTGGAGAACTACACAGGGTTTTGACTAATGTGTTTAAAGTGGCTCTGTGGCCAAACGGAAAGTGTCCTCATACAACCAAGGCACTAGTGCCCCTTGCATGTGATTGTTAACCTGCTATCTAGACAGCACTAATAATTAAGACACTTTCTGAATTCTGTTTTTGTAGTTGTTTTTTTTTGTTGGTTGGTTGAGGTTTTTCCCCTGTGAGCTTCTGAAAATTAATATGTCTCCTGTTAATGCAGCAAATCTTTCCAAAAGCCAGCCACTGCTTCAATCTGTTTTGCTTCCACATCTTCCATACACTTCCATTTTCACCTTGCTCTTTCTTCTTTTTCAGTTGTTTTCAGGGCTCAACTTGTTTCTGTGTTTTCTGTGGATTACTGATCATCTCTAAATGAAAACATAGGTGCTGATGTAGTTACATTTTGCAACTTGATAAGCAGAAACTGTCTTTTTTCCATGTTTAAGTCCACATTGGAAGTGTGATTCTCAGCTTTAGTTCCTTCTTGACTGCAAACTCATAAAAAAAAGTTCCAGAAATCTTCCAAATTTGCGTATCTGAGAAAGAGAATTCCAGCTCTCTTTTCTGTGTCTTCTGTGGATTACTGATCATCTCTACCAATGAAAACATAGGTGCTGATGTAGTTACATTTTGCAACTTGATAAGCAGAAACTGTCTTTTTTCCATGTTTAAGTCCACATTGGAAGTGTGATTCTCAGCTTTAGTTCCTTCTTGACTGCAAACTCATAAAAAAAAGTTCCAGAAATCTTCCAAATTTGCGTATCTGAGAAAGAGAATTCCAGCTCTCTTGTCAGCCACTCTAAAACTTCATAATTAGCAATTCAGTGTTTTGAGTTCTTGTGTTGAACTGATAACCCTCAGCAGATGCATTCTTTACAGATACGCAGCAGTCTTCCAAAAATTAGCTGTCTTTCAACTGCAGCTTGTTAGACAAATGACTCAACACATCAACACCAAGATAAAGGAAATCTAATTTATATATATTCTCCTTCATAGCATTTTGACTTGCTTTTGTGATTTTTTTTTCCATTTTTTTCTTTTTTTTTTTTCTTTAGGCATGTAGTTACTCTGGAACTCTGTATTCTGCAAACTTAGTCCTCTGTTCTGCAGACCTTCCCTCCATATTCTCCAGTATTTTCATTTGTAGATGCACTGCTCCACCTGCTTTTTTGCTACTCATGTTTTTAAGTAGTGATTCATGGGAAACCTTGTATATAAGGAGAAAACAACTAAATATTTGAAAAAAAATAATGTAAAGGCATTCAACTGTAAAGTAGCCCTAGCCTTCTAAATAGCCAGTTATCTTTTATGAGTTGGTGTATGGTCTCCATTAGACTCTGCCTAGGAAATAAAGTAGCCTTGCTGTCTTAGTTGAGAACAAACATTTAAGACAACCTGTTCAGTTTCAGGTGGAACACAGCAGCACAGAAGCAGCACTTGTATCATTAGAAACACCCAAGAGAAGGTTTAGGAAGCAATTTCCTTCTACTATTTGCTGTCTTTTAAGTGAGATGAATGGTTCTAAAAGTGTGGATTGACTTAACATAAGTGAATACATCAACATAGCGCACAGCTCAGGATGCCGGCAAGCATATTTTGAAAGAGCTAAGGATAAAGAGCTAAATCATGTTACTGCACAGACACCATCTTACACAAAGGACAAAAACTGTGATTTTTTTAACAGCTTCTAAGGATTTAGGATCAAAAATGCCATTGTCTTTCAAGAGGATTTGCACTATTTGTAGCTACACATTTGCAGGCATTCAGGTCCCCTGGTCCCAATGAAATTGAGAGATCATTTAAAGTTTTGAAAAATACATGATTCGAAACAGGTTAAGTAGGTAGTTAACATTAATTCTAGATTCGTTAATTTTTAATGGATGTCTGTGTACTTTTTCTGCTGAAATAATAAAGACATGATAACTTAATAACCTAATAACTAAAACAGACTTTTTCATTCAAACTAGTATGGTAATGCCAATTAGTCAATCAAATGCTAGTAAAAACAGAATTTCTGAAAAACTTTTGTGCTAAAAGTACAGGAGATGTTGTCTTAGTTCATTGCTACCTGAAATTGTGATTGTGCTGCTTTGGGAAGGTAATTTATCAACATCTAAATCTACATTATAGCTGAGTTGAAATTGCGCTGAATGTTGCACTAATTCCTGTTTACAAGAATGTCTTTCTAAGAAGAAAAGCATCACCCTCGTATCCGTGTATTCTAGGATCTTAGTCCTCTGCTAAAACCAAGAATGTCTTTCTAAGAAGAAAAACATCACCCTCATATCTGTGTATTCTAGGATCTTAGTCCTCTGCTAAAATTATTTTATGATTTTTTTTTTTCTTTGAATTGTAAATAGAAAGAATATTCCTTCTATATCCAATCTTTCATTCTTATTCAGGTGGCTGATCGATTTTTTCTTCTGAAAATGACATAACTTCTACAATTTGATAAAAACAGTCAAAAATCTGAGGTCTTTAGTAATTTCTTAATATTTGCATTAGTTAACGGATAAAACATTAAGCTTTTCTTCATGTTTCCAAAATGCCAATAAAGGTGTCCTATGCCAAAAAGAGTACTGCTGAAATGGGATACAACTGGCATTCTGGTCAGAGACAGTTTTCCTTGGGGGCCTTTTCATTGCTTTAACACTAATCTGTGACAAAAAGGCCTTGTCAGATTCTTATTGCATTTAAGAAGCTTTTGGTGAGGTTTGTATTGATTTGGAATAAAGCAACTGACAACATTGCAATAAATTTTTACTACTTAGTACTGATCAATATGGATTTTTTCAACCTTTCTCAAGAAAATTGCTTTCTATTGCTTCAGATATGGCCAAGCTGCTCCTAAGTTAATTATATCTCACGCAACAGGTCATGCACTTTGTCTAGTTCTAGTCTCTGACATGAAACAATTTTTAAAAGTCTGGGAAAATTTTTATGTCTACAACTAAAAAACCTGAAAACCTGCTGACCTATGACGGTTATGTTAGTAACAGTCTTTCTCATTAACTGCACCATGAGTGTAAGTTAAAATGCTGTTGCTTTATCAGAAAGTGCAAATTTCTACCACTACAAAAGCTAATCTAGACTCTTCAAGATTTTTCCCTAACCTTGTTATCATCCTCGTGACAATTTAAATGTGGTTTTGTTTACTCAACTAAAGATACGACATCAGAGTTTACGTTGCACTGTAACTCCATCTGGAAGGTACCCAGCTGTGTGTAGGAAAAGAGTACATCTGTGCTGTTTAGTAGAGAGTGATGTGGAGATCTCTGCCAAATAGGTGTCTGAATCACATGTAGTGTTGAAACTTAGGCTGTCTCTACATAAGCAAGTAGTGTGGAACTAGGAGCGTGGATGACCCACACAGAGTGAAAACGTCTATGTTGAGGACTTGATACTTATACTATCCGTGCTTCAAGGGGTTTATTTTTGACTGACTCTGGTCTGATCCTTGAGACTTGATGCCTATTCAAGGATGGCAACCACTTGTAGTTCATCTTTTAGGTTGTTTTCATCATAGAGGTCCGTTTATACTCACCAAGGTATCGATGCAAACCGAAGCACAGACATTTGGTATAAGCATGAGATACCGTCCAAAAGTACACTTCTGATCCATACAAAAATGCTGCTGGGACACATCTATGTAGGCTAATAAGCAGCTAATTCAGACACTAGCCAGATGCTAACAGACCAAAGGAAGGGAAGGAGGGATCTTGCGTTCTAAATCAAAGTGCTTAAGCTGGCTATTAGCACATGCATACATGGGGCTCAGATATCGCTGAAGTGTCAACATCATATAATCTAATGCTACCGATCTCTAATCTCCTTCCCATAAATCCTCCTAAATGGCACACGACTTCTCCTTTAAGAGCACAGCAATTTGCATGATATTAACAATAAAATTCTAAAATCCTGAGGATAAAATACAGACTTTTTGGTCTGCATACTCAGTGACCTCATCTCTCCATGTTCTTTGATGAGCCAAGTGCCTCACACAACTGAAAACACTGAGCTATACAATGCAAAAGTGATTCTCAATGAGTATTTTTTTATTAATTCTATTTAAAATACAGTCAAGTTCTTTGGGGAGGAAATAGATTCTAACAAATATGCAACCAAATTAGAAACCACTAACAGAAGCCTTTGTAAAAAGTTCACCCAGTATAGCAAAATAAATGTAACTTCTCATTATGTGTGAAGAAAATAGGAAAAAAAATGATAAAATATTACAGAGCTTTGATATGCTCAGCAGAAATTGCCAGCATTCTCATTGACTCATGAGGCAGACAAGTATTTTCAGAAAAGCACAGAAAAACCTAGTCATATTCAGCATTTTAGCAGAGCTCATGATGAATGGATTAATAGAAAACATACTTCTTTTATTTGCCCTTCTTCAGCCACCTGTTACTATGTCTGACTAGACTGATTTTAGAGAGTAAAATGAGCTGCTTGCCTCAGCATCAGAGAATATCTGATCAAAGAAATCATGCAATGCTTGAGTTAGTGATTAAAATATACTAGAAGCACTATGTAGTATGTCTCATGACTTATATGCATCCATTTATCAAATCATCTTTAAAAAAAACAAGAAATGTTATCCCTTTAGAAAACAGTATTTTGATTGAACACATTTTTAAAATATTCCCATTTTACAGAAAATATCTGTCAAACATACCAATTTTAATTATTAAAATTACAGTGAGTTTAGTAACTCTGGTTGTGTCATTATGTGGATATTCATCTATTTTCTGACCTATCTGGTTGCATCTAATATATTTTTAACTCATATTGAAAGTGTACCCTTAAGCCTCACTTTCTCATCAGACAGATGTGGATGTTTGCTTTGACATGACCATAACCTAGGCAGTTGTGAGTTAAAACGGGCTATTTAAATTACTTTTCTTAGATTTAAATAATCACACTGGCAATTGGGGCAGGTGTATCTCAAGCTACAGCTCGGTAACTTTTAAAGTGCCACTTGTGAAGTAGAGCATGGCAAAGTTATCAGGCTGCCATAAGGACCTAGTTAAACCTAGTAAAATCTATGAAACTGATTTGAGAAATCAAACAAAAATTACTCTTTGAGATATAGTTCATTTATCTATTATGATATATGAGTTCATAGTGCTATTATAGTTCCATATCATTGAAATCAAATAATTGAAGTCTTAAAAAAAGCTTAATTTCAGTGGTATTTTATATATGAGATTGCAATTAAAATTGACTTTTGGGCAATTCTTGGTGGAAAAGTGTAGCTGTTACTAAAAACCAGAAAAGACACCCATGTTAGTTTCATGTCTATAAGCAAATCGCCTGACTTAGTGAAAAACTCTACAGTCTTTCTCTTCACCTAAATATGCTATAATACATCTTCCAGGGATACATACAATGGCTTGCATGTCACTGTTCAATTTGTTTTGATGAAAAGAGGCTTTAGCCTCTACCAGTATTTATCCAAACCTGAATTTATGTGCATAATAATGCATACAAAAGATTAGGCCAAATGAAATGTGCTTACTGGACTGCAAGCGTTAGTCAGTAAATAGTGAGGATTGAATTCTTTACCTTGCTACTATGTTAACTATGACTAATTATGGAGGTTAGAAATAAAAAGGAAAAGAAACAGAAAAAAAGCAAAATGCAAAATGGAAGATGGTAAATGAGAGTAGCCATTTTAAACTCCATTTTTTGTACATTGCTGAATAAAAGAAGCAGTTAAGCAAAATTAATCAAAATGAGATGTTATCCCTGAAATACAGCTCTTCTGCTGTTAAGGAAAAAGCCTCACTGCTGTTGCTGTAACCAGAAAAGAGGAGGAAGCTAGAACTACCTCAGCCAACAGGGATTTTTCCACATTATTCTAATTTCTCTAAATAACAACCTGATAGCTTTGAATGGCACTCATCAGCTCTAAAGAAGCAGTGGATGAAGGAATGGCAGAAAGGAAACAAAAAGACCATCATCACAAGGATAACAAGCACAACCATTTCTTCCTGTCAGAACAATCTCCAGTTGAATGTCTATTTCTAGTATTCTTCTCATGTAAGGGATGCAGAAGTTACTTTTAAAATAATTTTAAATATTCAGTGAAAATGAAAAGTTATTGAGTTGAACATACCTTTTTCTTTAATATTTTGGCTCTCTTACAAACTTCTTAGGAGTTAAAAAGAGGGTGCTTTCTTTTGGAATTTTATACCAAGAAATCTATCTTGAGTTCCCTTGTGTTGTAGAACAACTCTTGGCTTGAGTTAGAGATACAGCCTAGTATAACATAAATATAATTTTTCAGTATTTTTCACATACTTTTTGCATGATAGTCTGAAAAGGCCAAAGGCCACCATGGAAAGGTTCTCAGGTTCTTCCAAGTTCCATGAGACTTTTTTTGTAAGGTGCTCTCAACAGTGGATATTACATATAATTGAGAGGTGAAACAGGATAAGCAACACTTGGAACACTATCTTTAGAAATTGGATTTATTAAATCTTTATAATACCATAAATGTGTATCTATAGAGAAAAATGAGATACTATCCCAAAGATATAAATGTAAGCCTATATTTCTTCATATAAGTTGTTAAATAACTCTCTAAGACTCTAATCATAATGAAAAGAAAATATATTAACAGTCCACCATTTTACCCACAGGCAAATCATAATGATACCCCCTCTAATTAAATCGAGACTTCATTAAAGTGTTTCTCATTATCATTTGCAATATTTTATGATAATTATCTTCCTTTTATATAACAAATTAAATTAATGTTTTTAATAACACCTTTAACCTTAGCTTAGGTAATTTTGAATGACAATGTAATGAGTACACTTAAATGAACACTTTAATTGCCCATCACATTAATTATTTTATAATGAAATAATTTGGGTAACTTATCCTCATTATTTGTTCTTTTTGCCTTGCAATTAAACACTTGATATGCTTCGTGAGCAATGTTAACACAGGCTGAAATTAGTTCAGCTGCATTAGTGTATTTGTAAAATATCAACATTGAAGGATTTTGCAAGTGACATTTAAAATTTATATTCCTTTTATGATGTTCTGATTGAATTAGATTATGCTATTGAAGCAAAAGAAAGGTTGAGTCCCACTTTTTCATCAGATAATAAGCTATGACATCGTATCAGCAAAATAGTATCACTACCGCAGATTAATAACAATATTGAAAAACACAAGACAAGCAAAAGAGAATGAGCCTTCTATGACTACGACCTACATCATCTACTTCACAGACACCCCGTACCATCTCTTTGGTTCACCTATAGCTAAATCCTTTGAATTCCAAACCTCAAAACCTCCGGTGGCAAACTGAAGGTTGCCCAGACAGACATGATTTTAGGAATAAGGCTCACAGGTCAGAAACCAGCAAAGTCTGACCACACAGTTAGCTTTCAGGCTCATTGATGTAACTTTCCCTCTCATCCAGGCACAGCAGCTTATTAAAAACGGTACAATATAGAGATTAACACTGTATTTATCAGCTGATAATGTAAAGTTCCTTTATTTTATCTAAGCCGAAATCTATTGTGTAGCAAACAGACAAATGAGAGATAATGTATTTTATATAATCACTTTTACATCTTCTGCCTGCTAAAAGCAGTTTTAAGAACAGTTTAATAACATAAATTAAAGAGGGTCTAAAATAAATCCTTTTCTTCCTGACTGATAACACAATAGCTGTCACGTTGGCAGAACTAGAATAAGGTTAACATGATGGCAGCTGCAAGCTAATTCAGAGAGGCTTGGGGAACCAGATCACAGAATCACCTTCAAGATCATCAGGTCCAACCATTAATCCAGCGCCACCATGTCCCCTAAACCATGTCCTGAAGCGCCACATCCACACGTTTTATGAACACTTCCAGTGATGGTGACTCTACCACCTCCCTGGGCGGCTTGTTCCAATGTTTCACCACTCTCTCCGTAGAGAATTTTTCCTGATATCCAATCTAAACCTTCCTTGGTGCAACTTGAGGCCATTTCCTCTCGTCCTATCGCTGGTTACTTGGGAGAAGAGACCTACACCCTCGTCACCACAACTCCCTTTCAGGCAGCTGTAGAGAGCGACAAGGTCTCCCCTCAGTCCCCTCTTCTCCAGATTAAACAACCCCAGTTCCCTCAGCCGCTCCTCATAAGACTTGTGCTCCAGACCCCTCACCAGCTTCATTGTCCTTCTCTGGACACAGTCCAGCAACTCAGTGTCCTTCTTGTAATGAGGGGCCCAAAACTGAACACAGGATTCGAGGTGCGGCCTCACCAGTGCCGAGTACAGGGGCACAATCACTTCCCTACTCCTGCTGGCCACATGATTTCTGATACAGGCCAGGACGCCGTTGGCCTTCTTGGCCACCTGGGCACACTGCCAGCTCATGTACAGCTGGCTGTCAACCAGCACCCCCAGGTCCTTTTCTGCCAGGCAGCTCTCCAGCCACTCCTCCCCAAGCCTGTAGTGTTGCATCAGGTTGGTGTGAGCCAGGCACTCTTCCGCAAGCCTGTAGCGTTGCATGGGGTTGTTGTGACCCGAGTGCAGGACCTGGCACTTGGCCTTATTAAACCTCATATACTTGACCATCGATCCAGCCTGTCCAGATCCCT